>NW_006263480.1:252190-278943 GCF_000469605.1 Apis dorsata
TAATTAAATACATTGTATAACAAAATGATAAGACACAATCTAAATTTTTAATATTTCTTAAAATGATATATACAATTATTTTTATATTATTATACAAAATACATATATTTTTTTGTAATAATAATCGAGAAATTAACTATTTTTCACTATTATTATTTTTATTATTTTTCAATAATTATCTCTATTTATATTAAAAAATTGGTATGAAAATATCATAAAATTTAAATATCATAAAATATCATAAAATATCAAATAATTTAAAAATTATTTTTAAAATATTAATTTTTATATGTTAAAATAGAATAGAAAGTTAAAAGTTAAATTAAAAAGTTAAATTAAATAAAAATAAAATAAAAATAATTTTAAACTAAAGTAAAAAGACAAAAATATGTCTAAAATATTTAAAAAGATAAGCAAAAATTTATTTAAAAATATTAAAAATTACATCAAAAAATAAAAATTGTCTACATATTATAAGTTTAATAAATATTATATGAAATGCTTAATTTTAAAAATTGAAATTTAAAAATAATAAAAAAAAAATTTATAAATATTTAAAAAAAGAAGAAAATTTAAAAGAAAATAAAAATTTTATTAAAAAATTATTATTATAAAAAATAAACATCTACTATTGAATAATATTCGCTTGTGAAAATATAAGATAAAAAATAAAAATATTTTCAAATAAAAAAGATTTATATTCTAATTATAGCTAATTATATATTTTTTCTATTATTAGAGAAAAATATAATTAATCAACAAATAGATAAGAGAATTACGATTAGAAAATAATTAATAAAGAAAAAACTAATATATTTGGTTATTAATATAAATATAAAAAGTATAGATCATAAAAAATGATTTTTTCATTATAAATTAAAAAATGTAAACATAAAATGAATAAAAATTCACATTACAACAGAATAATACAATTTTGTATATCGCTAAAAATTATTTTTATAAATTTTATTAGATTTAAGTATTATTAAAAACTTGCAAAAACAATTAATTAACAATATATGTATGATATGTTATACATATCAAAAAGTAATTTCAATTTTTTTTTAAAAATAGCTAAAAAATTCAGAATAGTTAGAAATAAATTTTAAAAGAAAAATTTTTATCGAATTTATTTGAATCATTTATACAAGATTTATTTCTAAAAAGATATTAGAAATTATAATAAAAAAAAAAGAAAGTTTAGTTTCTATTAATAAAATTAGAATAAAACCTTTTATGTTAAACGTTTTTAATTTTTTCCCATTTCCTATTATTAATAAGTTCTTTTATTTTGTTGCACTCACATAAACGAATATAATTTTTATTAATAATTATTGTTATAATTATTTGTATATTATTAAAAAAAATAACACTTTTTATGTAACTATATATAAAACGTACAATATTTGTATATATATTATTAGTTTTAATAAACATTGAAATTTAGAGATGTTTATGTTTCTCGTATTATTTTATGTAGACTAAATAAATATGAACTTCTACGTATGAGGTCGTGACAATCTACAAAATATTATATATGAAATTCTCTTTTAAATTTTTAATTAGTGCTCTTAGTCTTATTTTTTAATTAATAAAAATAATATTAATTTTTTATTTTAATTGAATAAAATTATATTTATGATTTGTATAATAATAGTATTGATTAATAATATTGATGATACTTAAATAATTTTATATTTAAGTATTTAATTGAAAATATTAAGACAATTTATTCAAATTTTAAATATTATGCATTAATTTTCTATACTAATATTTTTTGTATGAAATCAATAATATTTAAAATATTTTATTATAATATTCAAATTTTTCTAAATCTGTATGAAATCATATATAAATCGATAAGAAAAGATAGTTGCTGATTGGCTATAATATAGTATATTTTTTTTCGACATGTATTTAATATTTGTGTTATGGTTTTATATTAATTTCAATATAAATATTAAATTATAAATTTTAATACTTAAAATGTTTTTTTAAATATATCATTGTAACTTTTTTAATATATAACTTCATATTTTTAAAAGTTCAATTATAATATTATCGTAAATATTTTGATAGTTTGCGCGGCAAATAGAGAGAGATATAAGGTTTTGAATTGTACTGACTATTGTCTATTTTACAGGTAGGTTAGTTTTTCGAGTACTTAGTAGTGTGGTGTTTGGTTCTTTCGTGAATTTAAAAAACTTTTGATATAATTTAAATCTAAATTAAATTGTAGTAAAAAATTCAATATTTAATATAAATATTTTAAAAATTTTTATCACATTAGGCAAATATTATAATTAAAAATAAATTAATAAATTATCTATTGTTTACAATTTTTGTGAGTTTGATTTTAAAAATTATTTAATGTTCAAATAATTTTTTGTATATTAAAATATAAAAAATATAAAAAATTATTCAACTTATTTACAGAGTGGAATATTTATAGGTGAGTGGTTGATAGAAATCATAGATTATTTAATTAAATTAAATATTTTAAAATGCAAGTAAATTCACAAAAACGTGAGAATACTCAAACTACAATATTAGCATTATTACTTACACATAAAGGAGGATGTACTCTACGGCAGTTAAATAATGATTATTATGAAACAGAAGGTGAACATATACCATGGAAAGAACTTGGATATAGCTCTTTGTTAGCTTTTCTATATAGTATGTCAAAAACAGTTCAAATAGAAAATAAAAATAATACATTTATTATACAAGGAATTGCTTCTGAAAAATCCAAACATGTTAGTAAATTAGTAGCTGGTCAAAAATGTCAGAAACCATTTTTTGGAAGAAAATTTTATAAACCAAATCATTATTTTCCTACAACTGCTCCTCCTCGAATTCGTATACCAGCTGAGATATTAAGTAGGATAATCAGTTTAGTTAATGATCATCCAGATGGCGTAAATAAATATTATGTCCTTCAAGAAATTCATTTGTGCATGCCTTTTGCAAACATTACTATGAAAGACATGGAAGAGCAATTACAGGAATTATCACATACGATTTTTCAAACAAGTACTAAAATTTATCCAATACATGCTAAAGTTAAAGGATTTAATCACTTAAAAAATTATAATAATATGACTTCTAATTCTAAATCTCAAAATGGAGAAAAATATAAATCATTATCTGTAACTGTTGCTGGAGATGAAGATTCAAATGATATATTAAATTATGATGAAGAAGATATTTTAGAGTTTTCACATTCTGATTCTTTTTATTCAAAATCAATTAAAAGCAAATCTACATCAAGCTTTATAAAAGAAACTGTATTTAAATATCAAGATCAAGAGACAGAATGTCTCCAGAATGAAACTCCAAAAATTCAACATAATAATGATACTCAAATTCAGATGAAATTGAATAATAGTATTGAAAAGGATGAAGAAAATGTTTTAGATAAAAAAAATGTTGAAATACTTATAAATGAAAGAATCAAATTTCGTTTGGAAAAACTTATACAAAATCATCATGATGGAATTTGGTGTGCTGATCTACCAAAGAAATATCTAGAAGAATATAAAGTATCTTTGAATTATGAAGAATTAGGTTTTAATAGTGTTAGAGAATTTGCATCACAATTACCTGATATCTTTCATTGCATTCAGCCTCATAATGCAGGAGATTTTATGCTTTATTATGCAAAAAGAGAAATACCTTCAAATAAAATAAAAGAGAATGATAAAATTAATAATATTACAGATTGGTATAATATTTATGAAACAATTGATGAAGAAGCACTTCCAGCAGAAGTGGTAAAGATTTTTCTTTGAATATAAAGATTTTACTAATTATTGATTAAAATTCAATAACATTAATTTGATAATATTAAATTTTTAGTCACCTGATACATGTAAAATATTAATACCAGATAATGTAATGAGTATTGGAGAATATGTAGGTTACATAAATGTTGCAGATTTAGCACAAAATGAGGAACCTTTCATAGAAGTTTTTGTTGTAGAAGTATTTACACCTTCATTTTTTTGGATACAACTTCGTAAAAAACAAAAAATATTTATAAAGTTTATGGATGACTTACAGTATGTATGATTAAAATAATGCTTATATTATTATAATTGTATTATAATTCATTATTCATATTTATTAATAATTATAATCATTATAATTCATAATATCTATATTAATAAATCTATATTAATAATTGCTTTTTTACAGTAAATTTTATACAATAAATCATGAGCAATATGTGATTCCACTAGTTGTACTAGAAAGAGGTTTAAATTGCGCATGTATATATAATGGGTTATGGCATAGAGGTATAATCAAAAGTGTAAAACCAGATTTACAAGTCACTGTAAGTATATACATAACTGATTGAGATTATTGTAATTGTATGTAATAATCATAGTTGATAACAATTTATTATAGGTAATGTTTTATGACTATGGAACATTAAAAACATATTCTCCAGGAACAGTATATTACTTGCATAGAATGTTTTCCAATTTACCAGCTCAAGCAATACCATGTGGTTTAATTAATACAAGACCATATAAAGGATCTAAATGGTCTCGTGGTGCTACTTATTATTTTGCAGTAAGAACATCTAAAATACCTTTAGTTGCAACAATTGCATCAGTTAATATAGAGGTAAGAATATTATTAATATAAATATAAAAAATTTAAATGATATTTACTTTAATTATATTTTTATTAATTTTTTTAAAAACAATTATTAATTCAATCATTCATTAGTTATTTTTTATTTTAGGATAATTCTATGATAATAAGTTTGACTGATACATTGGAAGAAGAAGATGTACATATTAATGATTGGTTAGTTGAACAGAATTTAGCAGAACATGGAAAAATGGTTTGTATGAAAAAACGAAATTTTCCATTTCAATATTATTTAGAATGTCAAAAACGTTTTAAACAATATAAATTTAGTAATACTCGCGAAATGGAAATAAATTCTGAAAATAAAACACTACTATATAATTTAAATTTTGATGGGAATTTATCTCATAATAATAATTATAAAAAAGTAAATAATAATAAAGAAAATTCATATAATGAATTAATATTATATAAAGAAAAAGCCAAGAAATCACAATCTCTTGAATATAATCACTCTTGCAAAAATGATTTTTCAAATGAAAAAATAAATAGCTTTACAATAAATTCTGAAAAAAAAAATACAAAAAAAATAGAATCTTTGTATGAATTATTAAATCTTAAAATAAAATCTATTCATTCTAAAAGTAATAATAATAATCATATTAATAAAATTAAAGAGAGAGGAAATGAAAGATATTTAGAATCTAGTTTCATATTAAGTAATCCTATTGTAAAAAAATTGTACGAAAAATCTGATAGTACTAAATCTAATATTTCATCAGTTGTTAAAAATATAAAAAATGATATCTCTGATATCAGTAGAAATACTGATACTTTATCTCTATCTGCTAAAACCAAAGAAAATAGTGATATGTCAAATGATACTTCATTGATTACTCTATCTGCTAAAAAAACAAAAAATAATGATGTATCAAATACTGATACTTCATCAATTATTTTATCTGCTAGAAACAGAAAAAATAATGATGTGATAATAGATAACAAATACGATATTTTACAAAAACATAATAATATTCCAAAACAATATGCTTACCATTTTGATGTACATACTTCAGAAGATGAATTAGATTTTAATGATATTAGAAAGTCTATTGGTACATGCAATGAAATATATAAAACAGAATATACAGATTGGTCTGTTCTTAACAAAAAACAAGAAAAAAAATATTCACAAGAAAATGTAATTAAGGTACCACATGAAACAAGTTTTCGAAAAAAAAATATACCAATAGCTGAAAATTGTTTTATAAAAGCAGTATATAATAGTTCTTATTCAACTTTGAATGATAAAGATATACAATGGACATCAGCTGGGAATATTAATAAAATGTCAGATGTATCTCCGTTAATTATAAAAAATATTGAAAAACGTAAAAAAAATATCTCAAATAATATGACAATTGTTATACCTCAGAAAATATTGGAAACGTTAACAGATGAAAAATTCTCTGAAAAATTACCTAATGTACCTAAAAATATAGAAGAAATTCAATCAATTAATTTACAAGAAATTGATAATGTTAATAATTCAAAATATACAAGTAACAATGATATATTTCATAATACAAATTTTAAAATACATTCAGAAGATTACAAACAGAATGATTATATTTGTATGAAAGCAATTCCTAAAAGGAAATTATTAGAAAAATTATTGTCATTAAAAGATATATCAAGCGATATTTTAAACATAGATTCAGATGATTTAAGCACATCACAAGAATCTATATTATCTGAAGATAATAATCATAATAATAATGATAAATATACAAAAGAAGTATATAAAAATGATATAAATAATGAAGATACATCAAATGAATCCCCGAATTCGAAAATTCGCCCTAAATGTCTTCCATATTCTGTTGAAGCAGATATAACAGATTTATACACACAAGAGTCACTTAAATCTATGAATAATGATTTAGATTTATATAAGAAAGAATTTTCAGAAACTTCATCAAAAAGTTTATTTGCAAACAATACAGAATTAGTAGAATATGTGCCATCAGATTCAATATTATCACAACAAAGTACATTAACAGAAGAATTCGATTTAATAAAAAAATATAATTCTTCAGAAAAACCATTATTAGATATGGAAATAAAAAAATCAGAACAATTATTAAAAGAAGAATCAATATTAAATGAAGAAATCACACAAACACAAATATCATCTAAAAAACTAATATCAAAATCATTTATGATTAGTAATTTAGATATAAATGAGGAAGAAATTCCAGTAACTTCATCAAAATCATCCGAATTTGTAAACAATTTAGAATTAACAGAATATGTGTCATCAGATTCAACATTATCACAAAAAATTACATTAATAGAAGAGTCTGATTTAATAAAAAGATATAATTCTATAGAAAAATTATTAGATGTAGAAAAAAAAGAATCAGAAATATTATTAAAAGAAAAACTAATATTAAATGAAGAAATAAAACAAATAGAAATATCATCACAAATAATAAAAGAACCAACATCAGAATTTATGAATAATAATTTGAATGTATATGAGGAAGAAACCCCGATAACTTCATTAAAATCATCTGAATTTGTAAACAATTTAGAATTAATGGAATATACGTCATCGGATTCAACATTATCACAACAAATTACATTAAGAGAAGAGTCTGATTTGATAAAAAAATGTAATTCTGTAGAAAAATCATTAGATGTAGAAAAAAAAGAATCAAAAGAATCATTAAAAGAAAAATCAATTTTAAGTGAAGAAATCACACAAACACAAATGTCATTTATAAAAGAATCCTCTGAAATTTCTAACATACCAATTTTAAATGATATTAATATAGATTCTGATGAAGAAGAATGGGATATTCAAGTATCATATGCTGATGTTTGTAATCTTCTTAAAAAATCATTTAATGAAAATAATCAGAATCAATTTGATCATAAAGAATTTAATTCACATCTAAAAATAGAAGAAATAAATGATTCTGAGTCAATTGAAGATACAAGCAATATAAAAATATATGAAGATGCAAAAGCTAATCATGAAGTTATATATTCAGATAATCAAAACTCAAATAAAATCACTGATATTCAAAT
Organism: Apis dorsata; assembly: GCF_000469605.1. Classification (NCBI taxonomy): domain Eukaryota; kingdom Metazoa; phylum Arthropoda; class Insecta; order Hymenoptera; family Apidae; genus Apis; species Apis dorsata. The sequence continues at coordinate 259,892 of NW_006263480.1, forward strand.
TTATGAAGATGCAGAAAGTGATACTCATGAAATTATATATGCTACAGATAAAATAGCTAATCAAAATAAAACAGAAAATGTAATGAATCAATGTATAAAATATGAAACTCAGATGCCTGTAATAGATTCTGAAGTGACTTCAGAATTAAATAATAAATATATATTTAATTTAAATAATACTATATCGTACAAATTACAAGGTAAAGCAAAAACATTAGTAGAAATGTTAAATAAAGCAAAATTAATGCAAAAAGATTGTTGAGAAATAAATATTGAATAATACAAATTTTTAAATTTTAATTAAAATATTTTTATTTGTAATTATCTAATATTATTTTGGATTTTTTGTAAAAAAACTTTATTTTATTACTCAAATCAAACATTAATCAGGAAAACATATATGAAAAAGTATATTTTTTTCGAGCTCGCTCAATTGAAATTTTGTTTAGTGATGAAATAAAATTTTTACAAAAAAACTCTACAATAATATTGAAAAAAAAAATGCAGAAAAATTATTAAATAAAATATTTATTTATATTTATAGAATAATTTGAGTTTTCTGATTTTTTAAATTTAAACTAGTTTTTACTTTTGTTTTTTTTTTTTTTTTATACATTGTGTATAATTAAATATATGATATAATTTATGAATCATTTATATATTTAATCATTTATGATTTTTAGTTTAGTTAATAGGAATTTATGTTTATATGAAAGAATTCCATCAAACATTTATTTTAAAATATTCTAAATAATAATAATAGTATAATACTTAATGATTGTAAAATATTATTGTACATTATTATTGTTATGATAGATGAAAACGATACAATAAAAATGAACAATAAAATTTATTAACTAGCCATGATTAGAATCATATCTAATCATTGAAAAAGGTATATTTTTAAGAAAAATTGGAAGATCAATTTTTTTCCATAAATGAGCGCATACACATTAGTTACAATTAATTAACGAAGAATTAATGTAGCGCGATCATAAATTTATTAAAATTTATTAAAATATTTTAAATGTTGAAACATATCATTTATATGATATATTTTTAGATTAATAAAATGTCTGACTTTTGTTTAAAAAATAAAATAGAATTTGAATATATTTTTTTATTTTCATCAAAAATATGCATTTTAATTTTATAACAATTATTAGATGAATTAGAATTTAAAAAATTGTCAAATTTCAAAATTATTTCGCAAATAATTTTTATAATTTAAGATTTTCAATACTTTTATAAATTATCTTACAGTTCTATGCATGAGTATATCAATAGCTTATGATTGTTATTAATTTATGATATTAATTATGATTGCATTTATCTTTCAATTTACTATACATTTATTTACTGTAATTATTTAATTACAGTATTGTATTTATATAACTTAATATAACAGATTCTTTTTTATGTTTTTTGGGAAAAATACGACCTTTATGTTATGGAAAATCTTGTATTATTTTTGTTACAATAAAAATATTTAGATAAAAAATCAACTGTCTACATTTCACTATATACCAATAGTTTTATAATTTCTGTAATAACTCATAAAGTGATAATTTTTCCCAAACTAATTAATTTAAAGGGATATGTGCTAAATAATAAATACATAAATGCATGTATTAGAACATTATTTGATGTTTTTTTATTGTTTTTTAATTAGGTAGATAAAGTTGATATGAGTAATTTGTTGCTTTATGTGGAAGAAAATTTAATATTATCACCGGAACAATTTTATGAAGAAGAAGAAACTAATACATCTAATGATAATGAAAATTTATCTGATAATGCTATTAATATGCCTTTGATATCACCACAAAGTACTTTAAATGATGAGCTTTTTAAACCTTCATCAGACTGCATATCACTTGATGAACAAAAAAAGTTACTAATAGAAGAAGACATTCAAGATCATACTTTTCAAAATAATTCAACATCTAATATATCTACTTTTAATAAGAATAATACTAATCCATTTATACAAGATGAATCTCTTTATGATCAACTTAATGATGATATAAGTCCTCAAAAATTTATGCAGTTATGGCAAGAAAACATGCAAATACAAATGCAAATAAGTGCAACACTTAATATACTTCTTAATAAAGTAATAGATTCTACAAAAAATGTAAATGATAATTTAACGAGTAATGAAAGTACTTTAAATATAATAAAAAATGCATTTTTACATGCTAATAAAAGAATGCCAATATTTACAGATTCCTCAAGTACAAACATTACAAATACACAAAAAAATATATTTTTTTCAAATGAAAATATTAATAGAGAAAAAAATACTGCTATAAATCAGCAATCATCTTATACTGATTATTTTCAAAATTCTAATATTCAAAATTTTTTAATGTCTACAAATAATGTTTTTGATACAATAAATCAATCTTTATCAAATCAAGAGATATCAGATATTCCTCTAGGATTTGAAAAATATAATTGTAAATCTTTTGGAAATAATATTGATTCTGATCAAATATCTATAGAAGATTCAATAAATGATAAAACATCTTTGAAAGAAACAAATCCTTTTAGACTTAGTTTAGCAGGTAAATTACAAATACTTGATACGCAAGAAGAAAATTCTTCATGTTCTAATGAAGATGAATTATTACATGTTCTACATAAAAATTGCGATGCGATTGTGAAAGAGCATGATTCGATAAACTGTGAGAATGATAATTCCAAGATTAATTGCACAAATCAACTTAATCATAATGATTCATTTGCATTAAATGAAAAATCTTTTAATTTAAATGTAGATGAAGTTATAAATACAACGTCTAAAATTACTATTGATGATGAAATTACACAACATAGTATTTGTAATAAAGAAATGGAAAAATCATTTATATTAAATACAAAATCTTTTAATTGGAATATAGATGAAGTTATTAATACAACATCCAAAATTACTACTGACAATCAAATTACACAACATAGTATTTGTAATAAAGAAATGGAAAAATCATTTACATTAAATGCAAAATCTTTAAATGTAGATGAAGTTATTAATACAACATCCAAAATTACTACTGATGATCAAGCTGTACAACATAATATTCGTAATAAAGAAATGGAGAAACATTGTTTTTCACCGTCAAAGAAAACTCTTATTGATAGTAATTTACAATATGTTGAAAATGCATACAAACATGAGCCAATTACAATTGATACTTCTAATTTTAATCAATCTTTATGGAAAAAACATACTGAGTTTGTTGTATCAGGAGAAATTCCAAATTGTAAAACTATTAATGAAAATATTACATTTTTTCCAAATTATGATTCAAGTAATTATATATCTTCAACTTTATTGCATGAGCATAGTTCAGAATATTCTACATTAGCAAATACGAATATTAATGGAAAACATTTAACACATACATCTACTTCTCATACATTATATAGTTCATCTCCAATAATAGAACTTAATGAAGTGCAATATAATCAAAAATCAATAACAAATTCAAATAAAGTAAATAATATATCTACTAAAATATTATGTAAACCACTCAAAGATACTACTCAATTAAAAAATTGTAATAAAATGTATTATTCTGAAAATAATGATGAAAAAGGAATATGTAATAAGATTCAACAGGAAAATAATTATGAAAATATTTTAAATTTTGAAGTTAATGCCAATGCTATGGAAATGAAAAATTCATATTCAAAAAAAACTGAATTAAATACTATTGAAAATGCCACATGTATTCCAGAATATTTATCTCTAAATCATAAAATATTATTTCAAGTAGTTGGTACGTTTTATTATACAAATTAATTAATTAGTTATATTTTTTATATTCTCTAAGTAACAGATATAATTTTTCTATCATTTTTCTAGCATTACCTAAACAGATAGTGCATATATTTCACTATCAAGAAGAAGGATATTTATTAGTAGATGAATTTATTGAAATATTTAATGAATCAGAAAAAATTTTAGATATGATAAACTTATTACATACATTCAATATACGTGTACAATTTAAAGAAATTGATAGAACTAAGAATTCTCTACAATTCATAAAAACTAACAGGTAATCATTATAAATTTTATTAAAACTAATGCTTTTTATTTGATAAATATAAAACTATAATTCTTTTAGCACAATGTCAAAAGCAACATATGATATAGTAAATGGTACTAATAAACTATATTTAATGTCTTTGAAATTAGCTTTAAAAATATTACATAAATTGGAAATTATTTCACAAAAAGATATTGCTGATATTTTTATAAATGAAATATTTTTAAATGATTCAAATGTACATAAAATTTGGGTAAATATTATATATTATTATTATTATTATTATTATTATATTTTATATATATTATATATAACGATTTTTTTTTAGTTAATTACCAATGCATATAAACTATTTAAATATAATATTGAAATGGGCAATAATTGAATAAGTGCTATATATATTTTAAATAATATGTAACTATAATATGTATATTAGGTATTAATCTAATTTTTGTAATACTTATATTTACATATTTTGTTACTTATACAAGTTATGTAAGATGAATAATTTAAGAAAAATAACAATATATTTTTTCAACATATGATTTATATGTAATTATATTGTGATTATATGAAGATTAAGTCATTGATATACAGTAAAAGTTCATTTATTTAAATTCATTGGAGGACAAATAGATCATATAATAGTTTATAAACTATCTATATATCTAACTATTTTTCGTTCTTAAGAATAGAAATTTATGTTCAAATATGGATTTAATTGGCAAGATTTTATTTAATCAAATATTAAATAAAATTTCACTTCAGTAAATAAAGTTCTATTGTATTTTACAATTATATATAAATCAAAAATTTCATTATAATTTATTTTTTATCATGAAACAAATATAAAAATTATTTAGATATTGAAATATAAATGACAAATTTTATGCATGTTAAATATTTGCATTTTTTTTTTCCTTTAAATATCCATTCCTTTTTAAATATTTGATGAAGATATTTAACATGAATATTAAGTTCAATTTTGATATTAATTTAAATTCAAATAGCTTAAGAACGTAGCTAATTACGAAACATTTGAAAAATTTTTGAAATAAGAATTATTAATATGATTCTTTTATACCGCCAAGTATCATATGCACCCTCTAGTGATGCTTTTTAGACTTAAGTAAAAAACGTAAGGAGGAACTTGCATTGATTCGAATTATATCAAAGCGATAAGTGATATTTTACTTTGAATTTTATATTAAATACTTTGATTTTTTTTTTAAATATAATGGCAAGTTCAACTGATCCAGAGCCAAAATTAACTGGCTTTGCAAAATATTATAATAGTAGTACTACACAAGGTCGAGCAAATGTAAGTAACCTCAAAATTTACGTTTTATAGCGTGGTTTTCTAAAAATCTTAAAAGTTATATATAAATCTTAATTTCATTTTATTCTTTTTTTTACAGGTAGCTTTAACAACTATTGGTGGATTAGTTGCTTTAGGTTTATATTTGTACTTTAAACCAAAAAAAAGTAAGCAAGTATCTGAAAAGTGATTTCAATATTAAATGATATAGACATATTATGTAATAATAATTTTTGTGTTATATTACTTTTATTAGGAATAAAAAATTATTCATTATTCATAGATTAATAATGATTGATTATTCATAATTAATAATGTCCTATTGTATATTATTATTATTTATCATGCTAAATAGCATGAAAAAATATATTAATTTAATTAATTTAAATATATAATTTAATGTTCTTGAAAATTTGAAATGCTATGTATAAATTAAATAAATATGTAAATATAAAAATTTCATTATATATCTCTATTATTTTTATAAATTGTTTTCTGTAAATTTATAATATATAATTATAATTGATATAGAGTATTATTAAAATATAATATAAAAAATATATTAAATTAGTGAAAGCTAATTAGAACATTTATAGATAAAAGTCATAATATAGATGTACATCATGAAAAAATAAAATAAATAAATTCATTAAAGAAGAAACCATATAATTAATTTGTATTAATAAAATTTATGATTATTTTTATTATAAAATCACAAGAATTTTGAATTTAATTATTTATTAATTGAAGTTTTGGGATTAAAATACAACATATATATCTATATGATTCATATTAATTTTTATCATATAACTATGAGAGCGTTTTTTTTCCCTCTATTTGATTCTATATTCTTGTATAGATATTTTAAAAATAATACAATTTCATTATTTCATAATATTTTTATGTTTTCAATTTAAATCAATCTAAATACATAAAAAAATGATCATCAAATCAATTATACTTATTTTTATTTAATATATATTGAAAATTAAATTTAATTTATTTACTATATTTATATGTTATTTGTAACATTTTATATTAACTATAAAAATTTATGTGCTTGCTTGTTACAAGTTACAAGAAATGGAACGAAATATACATTTAATATCTAATATGCTTCTTTCAATATGTTAAATATATTTAACAAAATTATACGAAATAGAAGAATTATAGAAGAATTTATTTCGAAAGAATATAAAAGAATCTAAAAAATTTACTTATAATAAATGATTTCAGGTACATATTTATATTACATTCTAAACTACTAAGGCGTAAGATTTTTATAAAAAATATTTTTTAAAATAAAAATATATTAAAACATATATATTTTTTTATTTTATTATATTTTGAATAAAGAATATCAATGAAGAATGTATAGAATGTATTTATTTTATATAAAGATAAGACATATCTTATAATGATAAACATAAATATCATTTGTTATTTAATTTTGTATAATTTTGATAAGCATAATATACCTTAGTATTTTAGAATAATAAGCGAATTATAATAAATATAATATTTTTATGTGTTTGATATTTCGACAGACAACAGACACTCGCGCACACACATATAAATATTTTATTATAAATATTTTATTATAAATAATATTTCGAAACATTCGAATTCATTCGAATCTATACGATCTAAATATTTACTTATCTTTTTATTTATTATTTTTCAATATAAAAATGAATTAACTTTTATTTAAATTGAATTTGAATATTTATTTACAATATTATTTTTAATTATTTCAGAAATGAATAAACAAATTTTGCATAATATTATGTTCAAATTTTATTAAAAAATTATAATTCCAATATTTTAATATTTTTTTGATCATTTATTTTTCCACAAATTATTTTTTTAAAAAAATAATTATTATTTAATATTATTGGATATATTTTGTTTTTCATACATCAAGTGTATGTGAATGAAAAATTTTATTAACTTAATATAATTGTTATTATATAACAAATATTAAAATAATATAGTTTATGAATGTATTTACAATTTTCTAAAATCTTCGTGCGTTTTAATGAAAAAGGAAAAAAATTTTTTTTTACATAAAGATTATATTGTCTATTTATATTAAACAATTTTATTTTTACATAAGGTGATCATTTGTTTTATATGTTTTGTAATAGATACATAAACACACACTAATTAATATTAGGTTTATTATCACAATATTTTTTTTCTAAATATTTTTTGATATCGACAATTATATTTTTTGAATTTTATTTTCGTTTTAAATATATTTATTATGTTTTTAAACATAATAATTTTACATATTATAATTTTTTATTTTGATCAAATGCTTCTTATACAATATATACATTATGAAGCAATTTTATGAATATAATAAAATATATCGCACTTGTAATGTCAATAATTATTCAATTCTAATAAAAATTTAATCAAATCAAATCATTAATCAATTATGAATTTATTTTTTAAGATATTTCTAGTTTATATTAAGTTAATAGGATTATTATTAGATTTAATAGCATATAAAAATAAATTTAAAATTATTCGATGATTTTATTTGAATATTAATATTTATCGATGATAAAGATAAACATCTATACTTTCAAACTTAATCGAATGTATTCGATTCAAATGGTTTTCATTTGTAAAAAATTTTCTCATTTTATTTTGCCTAATAAAGAAGTATTCGTTGTTGATTAATAACTGGTCGATTTATTGAAATTAAATTATTTAAAATTTTTTATAGCGTAGAATCTACATCTTTTTTATTCCATCCATTTTGCGTGTTCGATGTTCTGGATATCTGACTAGGACTTCTTGCAGGATAATAAATACAAGGTCCTGGACTGGCAGGTCTTCCCGACATTTTGACACTCTGTCGTGTACTACCATTTGAAATATTGTTATTTCTATTGATAGTACTCGATCTGTTAAGGTGACAATGTCTGATAGAGTTTCTTTCTATATTGGTCATATTAGTAACGATTGATTCGTCATAATGGAATTCTGGACTATCTCTTCCAGGTCCGAATAGTTTTGAACTGCAAAATAACTTTAGAAATATCCTCTTGAATTTTCTACCGAAGATCACGTAGATAATGAAATTGATACTACTATTAATTGTCACAAGAAGATTGCCTGTCTGTACTAGCCAAAGTGGTGGATCATTGAGGAAAGTCTCATGAATATTTGAAGCAAGTGGTAGGATGTTGCAAATTAGGAAAACAATCACCACACAAAGTAACATTGTTGCTAATCCAATTTCACGTCTCTGATGTCGTGAAAGCTGTTGCAAATCTCTGTTCGCTTTTCTCACCTGAAAAATGATATAATTTTATTAATAGTATTAAAAATTTTTTTTATTAACATCTTTAATTAATTTTTTTAATATAATAAATTTTTAATTTTATTTGAATTGAAATAAACATAAAAACTAAAAATTATAGAAAAAAAATTTATTTTTCTGTAATTGTAAAAAATTGTAACGAAACGAATTGTAAAAAACATAAATATTTTTTATTATAGAAATATTTATCGAAAATTATAATAGAAATATAAATAAAAATTAAAAAAATATAAAAGAAAAAATAAATTAAGAAATAATTAAAGTTTATTCTAAAAGTAGAATAGTGCAGTAATGACTGAATATTTTTATTTTTTTAGATTGTTGCATGACCTATATATTATTTTAATAAATATAATAAATTTGCGAAAAATATGCAAGCTTTAAATAGAATCAGACAGCATAATAGCTTTGTTATCACTTTTGTATTTTATTATTTTTTTCAGTTTTCTTTCTCTTTACTGATTTATAAAAAAATATGGAGCATTCATTAAGAATAATCTAAATCTTATGCATTTTTTAAACTATTATTTTTATTTTGTTATTGACTTTTATAATGTTTTCTTTTTTTTAGTTTTAAATAATAAAAAATACAAATAAAGTTATTTTTCCATTTATTACTTTTTTCTATTTTATTGTTGTCAATTTTAACTTTATCTATTTAATTATAAAAATTTTTTTAAAAAATATTATAGTGATAAATCATAAAAATTTAAAGACATAATACTATTGTTTAAAAATATGAAAGCACTAAGAAATTAAAAAAAAAAAAAACATTAAAAGTAAGATATTAAACCTAAATCTACAATTAAAATAATAATTTTTAAATTATTAAATTAATAATTTATTATTTTTTTTACTTTTTAAATAAAAGAGTTTATTATTTATTTTTTTGTTAACAATTCTTAAAATTAGTATCATATTCATATTCATTAAAGAAATGATTTACACAAATTGCATCGTGTATAAGTGATATAAAAAGTTCTCTTAATTGTAATAAAATAAAGCATATTTGCTTTCGTGAGCTTTTGAATGAATAAATTTAAAAAAAAAAGAAGATAAATTGCCCAAGAAGAAGATAAATAAAACGTGTACTCATAGTTCCACTCTAAAGCATACATTCTAGTTAAATTATCTATGTATTTATAAATTTACTTTTTTCTTTTTTTGTCTTTGTGGTAATATGTTGTAATGATCCATTCATATTATAATTTTTATCTGCTACTTGAATATAATACCTAAATAATTTAAATAAATGGTGCTGGATTTAAATTTCGCGTTAAAATATAACTTTGCTTATTTAATAATGTTAAGTTAATTAATATTTTTATTGATAAAATATTATTGTATTTCGAACGATTTGATTTATCAAATAATGAATGATGATGTATGCAGTAATTTCAAATATATTTTTATTTATTTTTCAAATATATTTTTATTACTTATATAATTTTTATAAGAATAATTAATTTATATATATATATATAATATTTATATATATATATAATTAAACAAAAAAATTTATTTGATTTTTGAAGTTAAATTGCAAAGATAATATTTTCGATGATATTATGATTTTATAAAAATATTTTATAAAAAAAAATTGTATCTCTTATTAAAACACATTCCATATTTTATTAAATTTGTTAATAAAAGAATTAATTGAAGAAATTCGTTTTTTTTAAACTGTTTGCTTTCAGATATAATATTCATGAAGAAAATAAAATATACAATATGCTGAATAAAAATTTTAGAAAACTTTATAATAATAGTTAAAAGAATTTTTTTTTTAAACATGTTGAATTTACATGATTCTATTGATATGAAAGTATTCGGTATCAAATTTTTGCGCATTTTTAAATTTTAAACAATACAAGAAGAAGATTATTTTACTTACTCTTCGATAAATAGCTACATTGAAGATCACTAAAGCAAGGAAAGGAAAAAGGTAACAAATAAAGAAATACATCCAATGGACGTAAAGTGTGACATATAAATTGTTGCTTCTTAAATCAGCTGGATACACGCAATATACAGTAACATTGTATTTCCAATGAGTTTCTGTGTAGTACTCTACTTCCCAAAATCTGTAGAAAAAAAAAAATTATTTATTTATAAGTATATTAACAGAATTATTCAAACTTCAATCTAATGAATATCAAAATTACTTACTTTGGTAAATTGTAAAAAAAGGAAAATATCAAAATAATCACCACAGCTAATCGAGCTCGTCCATATGTACAAAAAGATCTAGCTTGTAAGGGGTGACATACTGCGATATACCTCTCAAGTGTCACAGTCAGAGTCAAATATACCGTTGCTATATGTGCCATACATGATAATGGATATAAGAATCGGACTATCTTCGGGTAGACGATGAACCTATAGTCGAACAGCAGGCCAGTGTATGTGTAAATTGCGATTAAGCCATAAATCAATATCTGAAAATGTCATAAGCTTTTTTTCACTTATTTTATTTGTTTCTGTTCATTCTTCAAGCGGAATAATGAAAACAGTTGAAAATAGAATGAAAAAAAAATTCTCTTCAAGTAATTAAGATTTTTTCTCAAATAATAAAAATATTCCGATTTAATTGGAGAAAAATTCCTTTTGAATTTAATATTTTTGAATTTAATATTTTTTGTATGTACAAATTGCATTAAAAATGAATCATATTTAAAAATGAAGTCAAAAACTAATTATTTGAACACTTAAGAAATCTTGATATTAATTTCGAAATTATAAAAGATTTTTGCATAAAAATAAGTATTTTTATTGAAATCAAAAATATATAATGAAAAATTTATTGAATATCAAAATGTATTGAAAAATTTACACTGTTATAATGTGTTAATATTTTTTTTTGAATTTATAATTTCTTTACATTTCTATATTTAGCTTTATATCTTTAATAAAACAATAAATTAACAAAAAATTTTCATCATCATACAAATAACTTTATTCCCGAGAGAATATATAGTTAATAAATAAATTCGTGGATGATGGAATGTTCGTATGTTTATATATTATTGTGTAAAAAATTCTGTATCTTCTATTTACTTCATAAATAGTCATAATTTAAAATTCTACTTTAGCAAGCCTTTTAAGCTACTTTCTCGTATCTAGAATATAATGCCTGCATAAATTTTTAGAAACTTTTCAAGATCAACTGTTAACAATTTTTTTACAAACGTGTTTATTTTATTTTTTTTATTAATTAACTATTATCTATTAACATATTAATATATTAATTTTTTTAACACATTTATTAATATTATAATATTACTTACCGAAATGATAATTAACATGGTGTCGCATCTGGCTAGACCAATTAGCAAATAATTAATCGATGATTTCATTTGCGGCCTCGAAAGAATAATCATCGAGATCGCGTTGCCAAATATTCCAAAAATTCCGATCAAATTTACTAATATACCATAAATAATGAAATCGAAGAGACCGCTCGAATTGATTTCTTGTTTACACTCAAGTGGTTCTCTCGTATTCTCCTCGATCGATAAATTTTTCGATAATTGACTAGCATTGTAGTAATTAGTGTAGTTCAAAACTTCGAGGTTTATTTCCATCGTTTTCAACTACCTTCGTTTCACTTTTTCGCCCGATTCTTCATTAGTGTTCTTCGTTTTATTTAGCTCTTACGTCACCATTTTTGATTATTTTTTATCTTTATTATATTTATACATATTAATTCTTTTTATATATTAATTAATTTCTATATTAAAGAAATATTTACTCAATGAATGAATTTATCTTTGTTATTTTACTTTTATATCTGTATAATTCAATTCTGCATTATATGATTTCAATATGCATTATATGAATTAAGATATTTATTATTTCATTACTTTCACTATCTTTTGATTTTGTAAGAATCGAGAATCAATAGTTTTGGTAACATGATGAAGAAGATTTTATCAAAATCTTAAAATGCTATCTTATTTTTTGTTGTTCTTCTATTTTCTTAAATATTATTGAATTTAATTCAATTTGTTTGGTCTTGATAAAAGTTTCGTAAACTTCTTGTATTTGCATCTGTAACGTATCGTAATTTTGCAACAATCGATAATTCGGTTTCCTTTCGGCTTTTATTCTCATAAATCTGTAATCAAAAATTGCGAAGTATGTTAAAATGCAATATCAAAATCACTTTTATTGAATAGAATAAAATATTATTTAATAATTAACAGATATTTATCTAATACATATATATATATATATATATATATATATATATATATATATACATAATAATTACAAAAAGTATTTGTAAATACCTTTACTTTTTGATGAAACATTTTTTTGTAAAATTTAAACAAATTTTTGTAAACTTATAAAAGTACTATTAAATAATACAAAATATAATGTACTCGAATATAATTAATTAGTATATAAATTTTATGATATATATAATAATGTATAAATATTTTCTTAATCACTATATCTATTCACTCTGAAGAGAAAAAGAAAAAAATTCTAAAAAATACCGCCAGAGATCGGGAGTGTCGCTTTGTGTTTCTGTTCAAAACTCAATACGACGTGTATTGAAAGTTATATTCCGTGTTCTTTATCGCGTAACATTTAAAAACGGCGCGTGAAAAGTTTTCGTTGTGGGTGATCATCAAATTGTCAAATTTGTTGACTCTTCTCTAACGTAAAAGAAAAATATTTATACATATATTGCCTAACTATATTCGAATGTATGTAGACATTAACTTTGACCTTATTAAGTAAACAGTAACACAGAGGGAAGGGAGGATATGTATACGATATCCGATACTCGTGATTTAGTGATTTCATGACTTTGAATGATGTTTTAACTAATAATAAATTTTTTAATATTAACGGCTCAATGAAACAAACGAATTTTAATGAAATATAATAATGTAATAAGAATAAAAACAAAATCGTGTTTTATATCGAGAGTATTTCAAAGTTTGCTTGCTATTGTATACCAAGAAGGCCGATCGGATTAAGAAGCTGTGACGTTCTACTGAACTGTAAGTTAGAAATCTTAGAAGTTTCTATAAATAATGTATGGATAGAATATATCTTTTGAGACGACTAATAATTATATGTATGATAACATATGATAAATTATTCTCTTTCTATAGAAATATTAAACAATAAAAATACATATCTTAAATTCATTTCGAAGGTAATATTGTAATGTTACTGTAATATTACTATAGTATATGTAAGATATATACATAACAAGCATCCCACTATATAACCTAAACATTAATTTGATTGAACATTTATTTTTCGATTGAAATATGCACAAGATAAATAAATTTTAAAAAGATTAAATAATTAAAAATAGTAATAGAGATTAAAATAAATAATACAATATTATTAAAATAAAAAATTATTAAAATATCGAGTGTTATTAATATAAATGTCATACGAAAATTAATTTACCATTTTAAAGATATTATGAAAACAAAAAATATATCAATTAAATATTAATATAAGGTAATATTAATAAACTAATGATTCGAATATATTTATGATTCTTTTGCAATATATCTTCGTACCGAATGTTTCATAATTTTTATAAATGTTAATTAATTCACTTGAGGTTTTATTTATGTTATATTATTTTGATATTTTTATGTTATTATTATAATAAAAATAACACTATTTTCGAAATTTATATATAATATATATATTATATTTAATATTTCATTGTTGAGTACTTATGTTTATAATCACAAATAATATCTATGTTCAAAAAATAGTATAATTATTTGCGGAAAAATTTAATAAAAAAATTAATCGTTGAGATTACATTTATTAGTAAATATTAATTTGTTCGAAATATAACGAGCATGATATTGTTGTTAATTTAATCGATCGCCATTATATTATTTCAAGTATCAATTGACATGTTTCAATCGTTATTTTTTCAATTTATTTTTTCCTAATTTCTATTTTGTCAATTTTGTGCGAACATAATTTCAATGTTTTTTAATTTTTTGATTTAATATATTAATATTTCTTCAATAAAAACTTTTCTAATTATTTTATCGAATATCGTAAATTTGAAAGAGTGAAATCTCTTTAAATCTCTTTCGTAATAATTTTGTAATAATAATTGTTTTAAAAAATAGAACAGAGTAAAAATACTTAGAAGCAAATAAATGTTTTATTTGTGGTTAAAATAAATAAATAAATAACAAAAAAAATTTATAAAATGAAATTCGTAAAGAATTTAATTTCTTTTTGCATTTTAAACAAATCTAAATTTTATCAATAAATTCTTTTAAATATTTTATTTGAAAATTATTATTTCTATTAATGTTGCAAGTTTCTTTTTTTACGATAATAATTTATAACAAATTACTTATTAATAAATGATATTTTTATAAAAATAATGCCTATATTTTAATATTATTGAATATTGATATTATATAATATATCATGTCGATAATATTGAATATAAAATTTATTAATAATATTTAATTAATAGTTGATTCAATATGATTTCAATATGAATAATGTTTCAATATTTTAAATTAAATTATATATTTTTTTATATAAGAACAATAAAGTGCATATAATTAAATATAATATAGAAAAAAAATTTATAAAAAAATGAAAAAATTTATATCGCTACCAAGAATGAGATATTTTGCATTGTAAAACAGTGTGTAATTTATACACACAATAGATGACAAAAAAAAATTATATTTTTATTTTTTTTATAAACATTATATTCATTGTTCATTAAATCATTTCATACAAAATAAAGATAAAAAAATATAAAATATTCTTTTTTTTTTTTTATCATCATTTAAGTTTCTTTCACAGATAACAAAATATTTTATAAATCGATTATTCACTACAAATTTTCGATTAATTATATATACATCATACGTTGTAATACTTTTGTAAATTGTAGATTTTATAAATTTATAAAACTAATTTATTAAAATAGTCGTGAAAAAGATATCACATTATAAAATATAAATATAATAAATTAATAAAATGATTTTATTCTAAGTTTAATTGGGGACATAGTAGAAAAATGACATATTACAATCTTGTCAAAAAGAGATAAAGTTGTGCAATAAACATAACGTCGCGAAATATTCCATCATATCATAGTAAAATACCTATATTATCGTATAATCATTTTATCATGAATCTGATATCTCATTTTTGGTAGCGAAAAGATTAATAATAAACTTTGTTAACCAAATAAAATTTGAAAAACAATGTTCTAACCTAAAAAAAAATCATTCGAAATTATTAGAAATTTTAACAAATCAACTTTCACTATTTGTATATATTTTGAAAAAGTTATTGTGTTGCATTATTGTAATGCATATGTAATAATATTCTTTCGTTCTTCGAAAGAATATCGTGTATAAATTATCATCATCTTCTATAAATATTCGTTAGTCGTAGTTTAGTCTTCGAAGTAGTCAAATAATATCTTTGAAAGGTACGTACGTTCGAAGATATGCCAGAATTAGAATAAATTATTCGAGAATTATTTCAAGTATAGTAAGACCAAGTACATGGTGCATTAGCAACATCTCTTTAATCATGATTAAGGCTAACGACTGCATACATTGTTGTTTGAATTAACAGTTTAATGAAAACGACTCGTTACTACGGCATCTCGCATATAAAAGTGAATAGGGCAGTATTTGTTGTCCTACATTACTATATCACAATGCTTGTACTTCATTCCCAATTGTAGTTTCTTGTACCCTGTTGTATATTATTAAGGTTTGCATAATAGAAAATTTTTACAATTTTTAACAATTTAATATTTTTTCATATAGTAAAATTCTATATATAATTTATGAAAGATATGTCATATATATCTATTTTTATTTATAGTTATATATTCATTATAAGTAAATTTAACATTAATTTCAAGTTTATATAAATTCAAAATATAATTCAAAATTATGAAAAATAGATCATATCTATTTTTATTTTTAATTATAGTTTATTTAAAAAAATTTAAACATGAAGAGATCAATTCAATAAATATTCTATCAAGAATAATGGAATTTGAAAACGTTGTATTTTCCTTGAGAATATAATTATCATTTGTAAATTCTCAATTTAATAATACAATTTTATTAATTTTTTTCATTAAGTTACAAGAAGTAAGTAATTAATTCTCGCGTGAAATCACTCAAAGTATGGATGCAATAGCATATAATAACGAGATCAATAGTTTCACCCTGGAACCGAGGTCGCTATCGTGATTAATGAACGAGTTATAATTACGGGAAGAGGACTAATAAAGTCGTTAAGACATCGTTGACCTTAAATTATCATTTATGAGTTATTTATTACGATTTGTCAGATGAAGTATTTGAGAAGAAATGCGACAAAGCTCGAGGAAAAGAATTCTGTTTCATTCAAGCCTTTTAGCATTTATTTATTTTAATTCTTCATAGTTGAAAGAACTAAATGCACATCAAACATATCAAAAAATCTGTCAACCATTAAGAGTTAATAATAATTTCGTTACCATATTCTGTGAAGATATGTTTTTCTTAGTTAAAGTTGACTCAAAAAACAGTGTCGTCTATATCATTATCATAAAATCAGTTTTTCAATTTTCTTTACTTTACATGGAAATGAGTTACTTATATATAGAAGGGCAAGTTATTTAAATATGAAAAAAGAGTGTTGTAATTTTAAAAATTACAGTTAAAAACTACTGTTATAGAATAAAAATTCATTATAAAATCATTTCGATTCATCATAAAATTAGGGATTTTTTTCTCCAATCTTTTTTTGCCAATTTTAATCCGTTAATAAATTTTGCAATTTTAAATAAGTGATTTTTTTTATAGAATTAAAAATAAATCAATGTTATAATCGATATTTTATGATATTTAATAAATTTTAGTTTTATTACGTTTACGAAAAGTTACATTTTTCCATATTGCAAAATCGTTATAATTATATAGAACTGATCTCTTTTTATACCAAATGATTTGTAAAATGTTCATATTTTTTTTAAAGATAGACAACAAATATGCACTTTTAATATGCAAATAGTAAAATTAGATATATTTAAATAATATATATTTGTAATATTATATATAAATAATATAAGATTGAATATACAAGAAAAATATATAAAAAGTAGAGTCTCTTTTTTATTGCTTCATTTCTTTTAATCATTTCATAAGATCAATTCGAGGAGTAAATATGTGTGTAAATATTCGATTGAAACTTTTCTAGACATAAATCTTCCTTGTTCTAACGTTTATGAAATATGTTTACATGGTCAGAAGAATAATTCATGATAAAATTTGTATTTACATCTCACATATACTTATTAAGTGCATAATTAAGATCTTGTTGTGGCAAAATAGAATAGATTGATAAAAAAAATATTAACCACTGTGCCATTTGCAAACAGCATTTGCATTTCTCTTTCGTTCTGTTATTGTAATTCCATTATAAGTAATGAATATCTTATTATGTAAATAATATTTATAAATTTAAAAATTATTCTCGAATTTTACAATTTCAACGGATATTATTGCAGTTTTTTTAAAAACTCATTTTTTTTATTAAAAAGAAATAAACTATATTAAAAAATCTGCTATTTCAATATCAGTATTAAAACGAAATACACTGTGTAAAAAAAAATGAAAATATTACTAGGATCTAGTTATTTTATAGTGAAATTAAACAGTATGTAAAGAAATACAGCATTCTATGCAATACGATATATAAAGAAATAAGGACATCCTAGTAATTCTAAGCATATAAAAAAAATCGAGATTCATAGAGTTTAATTTCAAAGAATTTTATGTATTAAAATTTCTCTTCAGTGGACAAAAAATTTCCACTTGTTCTCGATTGTTTAACACATTGGCAGCCAATGCTGTCTTTTGACACGAAAGTTCTACTATTAAGTGAATATAAAAAATTAGTTTATTAGATAAATTGAAAATTTTTTCTCTTTATAAATCCTAAGTATTACAATCTAATCCTAGTTATTACAAAATATACATAGTTTGTTGCTAAACGTGAAAACTATTTGCATGCATCAGGAACCATTTAAAGATTCATAAATGGCATCAGTAAAGAATTAAAAATGACGTAGAAATATCATCGATTGCCAAATTGACGATATTATAAATTGGTGTTCATCGAAGCTTGTAAAATGTACGTAGATATAGAGATTATATTTCCTTCAGCACGCAACAGTGAACATTCGTCACATTCATCAGAATAGATTCGGCCCAGTTGGCCGACTATTAAATAAACCCAATACACAATAACGTTGAAGAATTTCAACCAACATTTTATTTTACATTTTTTTTTTTTTTTT
>NW_006263480.1:279110-281288 GCF_000469605.1 Apis dorsata
AAATCGACTTTGGTAAATCGGTCATATGGTGTCGAGGCTACTGATCTCGTTGCTCGTGCAAAGTGGAGCAGCCAGGAAATGAGACGGTATTACTGTCACTTATAAGTAATAACCTTCAAGTGTGAACAACATCTAACGTGTCTTCTCTTATATCGCCTATTAGACAAGTGGAATCGTGTCGTCAGGCTTTTAGATTTACATTTCATAAAAGAAAATTTGTAAGTCGATAAGGATAAATTTGAACGAGTGCTTTTTCCCTTAATTGATGAAAAAAATAATCAAAAAAGTTACACTAAGTAATTCTGCTCCTTTAGATTTCATTTTGGTTTAATAAAGAAACAGATTTTGATTATCTAGAGGAAAAATTTTATTAATATGAGATAAGGAATTAAATATATTAGGTATGATTTTTCTATATTTATTTTGTAATTGAAAGATATTTTAATAACAGAAGAATATAATTGGAAGAATAAAAAAAGAAACAAAGAACATAATTTTTAAAAAATAACACGAAGGATATTTTTAATTTAGATTAGATTAAAAAACGAAGCTTTTATTTATTTGCGTAAATTATTGAAGTAATATTTTGTTAAAAATGTGAAAATATTTGAAAAATCGATGTAATTAATCAGATTAATAAAAATATTTCATTGAATTATTATATAAAATTATTAAAATATTATAAATACTAAAAATATTAATTTTTTATTATTATAAAAACTAAGAATAAATAAATATAATAACAATTTGTTCAAATCAAAAGTCTTATTTATAAATTGTGATTAAAAAATACATTTTTAACATAAATTATTCAAAAACAAGTCGTTATCAATGTTCATTAAGTAGGCCAAGTTTGTTCTTGACTTCGCGTGTCTAATTCTTTTTTCCTTTTTAAATACCGTTTTCCCGCTCAAACCGAAACAGATGGCACGAGTCGAGGCTTCGCCCCATCATTCAATCGTCAAAAATACAACTCGTTGCAACGAGAGACGAGAAAGAGGCGCACATGTTGAAATGTCGTTTAACCTTCGTTTAGAAAGTGGAGTAACCGTGCCACGAGATGGGAATGCGATAAGTGGTAACAGTCGTTTAAGATCAGACGGCGTGTCTCCTTTTACTCGCGTCAAGAAAAATAAATTTCGATTCTATTATATTTGTTATTATCACTTCCTTGCTGATATTCGATTACAGTTTCGAAATTTCGAATCTAAGTATGATGGCTCTTATGTCGTTTCTCGGGATTTAACCGTGATATCATTTTATTTTTTTTTAAAAGAAGATTCAGATACGATTGTAAATTGCACGATGTGCGATTATTTTCGGTTCACCGTGGTCGAGTTCTACGAAACCTCTTCTCGTCGTTCTTACTCACGACCCATTTCTGAACTGTCGTGACTTTTAAAGAATCTTCATCGTTTAATAATTTTTTTATTTTCGTTTAAAAAATTTTTTTTAAGGCTAGAATTAGAATTGAAATATAACAATTCAGAATTGTAAACTATATTACCTTGGTTCGTAAATAAAAATTAAAAATACTTATTAATATTTTAATATAGACAATAATATAGACTGTAATTAATCAAAGAAAAAATAAACTTATTTAAACTAGGATACATAATTCTATTTGCAATAAGTAAATTTTTATACAAAATCAAATCATCATGATTCTGAACATTATTTGTACATTTAAATTTGTATAAACGCGTAAACATTTAATAATAAGATTCGAACGAGCCTCGTGTCACGCACTCACACAAGTTAAGAGAATAAAAGTTATTTTGAAATCTCTCGTCTTATAAATATCTTAGAAATATGTATTAAAGAGTGTTTTGTTTCTCTGTGAATTTTTGCAAAAACTCTAAACTCTGTCCAAATCGTGAAATACAATTGCATGAATGAATGGGTCGGTAAATACGAGCGAATGTTCGACCGAAATGTCGTGTACGAAACTCGAGCAGAAAATCTCGCGAACATTTGGCGGTTGATCGTTGAGAGTTAGGAGCGGGATTTCTGGTGATGTCACCATTAAATTATGCAACTGTATACGGCAAGTGAATTGGTTGAATCGGTAAAATTTCACGTAAATGTGGCGAGATTGGCGAGTTCACGAGGCTCGATCCAAATTTCACAATCGCCAAGGCCACGCACGCACACATCTCTCTCTCTCTCTCTCTCTCT
>NW_006263480.1:281596-283890 GCF_000469605.1 Apis dorsata
GAGAGATTCGGTCTTAGTGGACAGTGTTTCACGTTAAAATTAGATAAGAAGTTCCTACAATTGACTCAGAGTTGAGAACATCCGAAGCTAGAAGCTAGACGTATTTTTAGTGGGTTGGCAATAACGAAAGCAGCAGCTGATCATTTTATCGAGCCGACGATAGGTTTTTCATATGTTAAATGTTGAAGTAGATAGAGAATATAAAAATTGTGCCTTTTGTTTTTTAAATTTTTTCAAATTTAACTTGATTGATATTATATAAGGTATATAATATGGGTAATGTGTTAATTGATGTGTTATATCGTTGCAATTAAAAAAAAAAAAAAAATTACGATTTTTAGAGAAAATGACTTCGCGAGACGATATTTTGAATCGTTATGAGAACGTGTAAGGATATCATGTCATAGTGCCAAATTGGAAGTGCGCAATTTATAAATTCATTTATAGGACTCTAGCGATAATTGTTTTTTGTTTATAAATAAATCAGAAATTTTGAATTATATATAAATGAACGATATTTATTTTTAATCTTTCAAATTAATGATGGAAAAGTTAGTTTCTGTTAAATAAATTTTTCAACGTGATGCATTATTTTTTGATCTTTTTGTTCTTATATTTATTATATTATTAATTTCAATATTTTATAAATGAATTTGCTAAGAATTGTTTAGAAGTTCTTGTAACGTTTAACTTCTAATTTTCTTCATTCAAAATTATTTTTATATAATAGGAAATATTATCTGATATCAAAAAATAACTTTGAACTTTTGAGATCAAAAAATTTGCTGATGAAATTTGGATAGAATTTTATTTAAAAATTATTTAAAATCATACAAAGTAATTTTTATATTATTATTAATATTCAAGAATGATTTGAAAAAAATAATGGATCTTCTTTTATCTTATTAAACGCATTTATTATTTCGTTTTCTTCTTTTTTTTTTCTTCTTTATTCTATTATCTCATTTCTTTTTTTTAGAACCATGACATTATTTTCAATGAAAATAAATTCTTATATCACGAATATTTTAGAATCATTACTTGTTGTTAAAGTGAAATCTCAGAATCGGAAAAAAATGAGAATATTTTTTTCTCTTTCTATTTTCGAGCTATATAATCATTTATCTTTCTTTGTCATTGTTTAAAATTTCCATTCCAATAAATTTTAAATTTTTCAAGAAAATTTCTAAAAGAAAGAATATACAGTGTTTTCTACAACACTGAGAATCGTCAATTATTTTTCAATTATTTTAAAAAATTTAAAATGGAAAAAAATCCAAAATCCAAAGTCTAAAAATCGCAAAAATTCTAGTATTGCAAATATATTAATGATAGTTTTATTATATTATGTGAAATATTATAAATTGTATATTAATTCAAGCATAAAATCGAAATTTGAATCATTTTTTCAAAAATGTGTCATTTCTTCTAGATTGAAGTGACAGAAAAAAAAATATTTTTCCAAATGAAACTTAATCAGCAATCAATTAATTACAATAGCGAAATGTAACAAAAAACTTTTTATTCAGTACAAAATAAAGATCTCATCTCTTTTCTTTTAAATAAAATTATATATATATATTTTTTTTTGCCCCAATTGATCCATTACTGTATTATATTCAAAATATTATATCTTCAAGTGATATATATCACGTAATAAACACGAAATTAATATTCATAGTATACAAAGTTCTAAATATTGTATAGTACAATTCCATTTATATTAATTTATCACAACACAAGAAGCACATTTTAGGAACCCGTATGTTCATATAAAAATATTTTCTTTAAAATGCATAATGAATAATATTCAACTCTTATATACAGTTCAAAATATTATAAAACAATTTTGCAAATATAATAATTTTTTAATTATATCATAAATAAATATTCTATCATATTATATACACGTTCTTATATAAAAGAAGTGATAGTTCCAGATACAGAAATAGAAATTCATCTTAAGTTAGGTGATAATCAATCCCTACATAAGTTCTCGTTCGCATAAACGAAGTTCCACTCTGAATTCGAAACACTCTGCGCCTAATGGAATGCCCTTCTCGTCAACCCGAGAAAGTTAGGACACTTATTACAAGGATACAATTTAAGTTGTTGAGTAGAAGACATGGATTTGATAGTGCTTAGGAGCGTCTCGTTATCCTGATTGTACCTTCAAGGCTCCGTATAGTTGGACTCTCTCTCGAGGAAGATCAAGGACGCTTATTTACCTAGCTAATCTTCGCCTTTATCGTTTGAACGAGTGGATCTTCCTCTCGCTTTCGAGTTTCCCCCCC
>NW_006263480.1:284251-289305 GCF_000469605.1 Apis dorsata
AAAGAGTTTTGATCCATTTTATCTCTTTTTGTTTGCTTTAATCTTTCTCATCCAGTCATTTGCTTCCTCGTTATATTTTACGATGAGAAAATCAAATGATGTTTTTTTTTTTTCTCTTAGAGCAGATAAAAAAAATAAATAAATGGGATAAATATACGTGATATTTAAGTTTTATAAATCAGGGAATTAAAATGAAATATTATCAGTTATATATTTTTTGTATACAATTGCCTTTTGTCTGAAATTAATGAGGAATTATATTGAGATAGATATTTGATTATATATTTGGTTATCTTCATTTTATGTATATAACTTGAATTAGAATAACCATTTTGATATGTATTACAAGTAGATAGTTTTAGTGTTAATATTTATTAATAGTGATGTTTAATATTTTCTCAAAGCTCGTGATATAAAAGTCACTTTTATATTTCTATATAGTTATATTGAAATAAATAAGTATCTTTCACTATAAAATTGTTCATTTGGAATGATTCCAAATAAAAATATCTACTTCTTTTCGAAAACTACTTTGCGATACTCCATAGCTTGAGAATCTACGCGTTAGAGTAGTTGAAATTGGATCTATCAGATAAAGAGGTAGAAGAAATTTCTTATTCGGGTAACCATGAAACAGCCCTTAAATAGAATTTGGACTAATGCTGTTTACTCAGAAAAGTTCAATTCAGGATAAGTAAAAATATATTAGCTCATAAAAATATTCGAACATCATTTTATAGGGAATTTAATTTAAAATATTTTGATTTGAATAAAAATTTGTGTGTACGTAAAAGATAATGGATTATGATGCACTTTTTTTTAAAAATCTTTTTAAGAGAGTTGAAATATGTTATATCCAACGTTTCAGTATTTTTTTATGTTTTAAATACAATTTTTTTTTTTTTTTGATAATTTTACAGCAGAATGATAGATAGCAACACATGGAATAATTTTCTTTTTTTTGAATCATCTATTCATACTGCTTGAAAAATGATTAGATATCAAATAAAAAAGTTGTATTTTATATTTTTTCACTATACTTCTTTTCATATATGTGTGTAATCGTTTTATATAATAGATTTATTTTTAGTTTTCTTAATTTTTAATACGTGTATTGTTCCATTTTTCTCGTTTTTCTTTCTGTTATTTTCAAGTAAAAATTTAGAGATATAAATTTAGAGTTTTGAATGCATTTATAAATATAATAAATATAATGCATTGAAAATTCTTCATCAATATTTAAGACTTCAAGATTAAGATTCATCACTTTTGTTAAATTTTCTGTTTGAAAAATCTTTTTCTTTGAACTTTTCTTTCAAGCTTTATATGCATATATGCATAAAGAATAAATTATCAGAAAACAGATTTAAAAAATTGAAGGATACATTTAAATCTTTGTAGATAATTTGAATTGTTTGTGTAAACAAAATTTTATTTCTGAATTCTTCTCAAGTGGAAGAGTTTTTTATTCGTATAATGAACTTAAAGAAAAATGAGTATTTCAAAATTTTTTCAAATTTCTTGAAAGCCTAAAATAATGAAAAAATAAAATAATTAATTATAGAATATGCGAAAAATATTTTGTAATAATACATTTTTAAAAAAAGCAGCGAATATCACAGAATATTTAATTACATAATTATAACTATTATATATAAATACATATATATTTATTTATTTATTTTATTTAATCGATTAAGGAACGAATTATACCGTCTAACTTAATTAATTTAACCAATAATCACAATTAATTAATGGCAAAGAATCGAATTACACAATTCCTGTTATGTCTATTGGAAAACTGTTCAGTTCGATAGCATTGCCAAGTATTAACGTGATTGGAAAAGTGTTCTCTTTTAATTGTTCGTTATATACAGGGTATCTTAACTTTTTCCAAACCTCTTTAATCCTATGATTTTACAAAATTTGAGTTTATAATAATTTTGTAAAATATAATAATTTTTCACTATAAATCAACTATTAAAAAATATATGATTTTAAAAAAAATTCCATTTAACAAAAATAATTAATAAAACCATATTGCATCCTCTTCTATACCATACAACTTTTATACGAAACATTACATTACTTGAAACAATCATATTACTCGTGAGATCCTGTAATGCAACATATCACATTAACATAATTAATTTAAACGATTGCCATCGATCGATGAGAGATAATTAAAAAATTATGATCAAACACGAGCTCAAGTTTGACTCGTCAAGATCTTGTACACGGCGTGGAAATTCGAGCGTGAGATAGGAGGGTCGGATGGAGGGGTGCGGTTAACATTCTAGGCAAGAATTTTCCTAAAATTCACAATTGAATACCGCCTCTGTATAATGAAACACGTACAACGTGAAAGAATCCTTAAATGCAACCGTATCTCCACACTCTACGTACGTAAACTGCTTTTGATAACACTTCCTATTTTTCTTTTTTACGAGCACCGTTTATAAAAGTTTTAATAACAATCCATCCGCTTTTTTAAATGGATATTACCATAGAGAAATATTAGCGTTCTTCATTCTCCAATGCATTTTTCTCGAGCGATTGTTCCATTTAACGAATAAAAATTAGACGACGAATTATTTATTATTGTCTTTTTCCCATAAATATTAGAAATTAATTGAAATTAATTTTCAACGATGCGATTGAAAATTTGAACCCTTTGAAATAGACAATCTTTTTCTTTAACGATTAAATTATAATAACAATTGAAATTTTTTGGAAAGAAATGTAATTAATTAAATTATATACATATATTTTTATATATATAGTGATATATCACGTAATAAACACGAAATTAACGTTTCTAACGTGCAAAGTTTTTAAATATTGTACAGTGAAACTCCATTTATATTAACTTGTCGAACAAGCAATTTCATGTAACCAGGTTGTTCATATAACATGTAAGAGTTTATTTATGATTTTTCGCCCGATTAATGAGAGTTCACATTTATATGAGAGGAAACTTTGTTAATAATTTCTAAAGTGTATAACGATGTATCAAATATAAACATTATAATCAGACACATTAAATTTTGGAATTCGTTGAACAAGTTAATTTATATTTTATTTTACTGAAAACATTTAACGTCTAATTCATCGGGCAATTTTCTTTATACATGTTTATTATTTGTGGCCAAAGATGCAAGAAACGTTCCTTCTTCCTTAGATTTCTTAAATTCTCAAATGCAATGAAAATATTCCTCAGCAAGTTTCATTAATAACATTAAAAAAATTGAAAATATAAATTAATTAGTAGAATTAATAAATGAAAAATTTGTTATTATTTACAATAAATACATCGTTGCAAATAAAAGCATTAAAGAGATTTAAGAAAATCGAAATCTATAAATATAGATTTAATACAGAGAGAAATTTTCATAAAATATATTAATATAAGTAAGGTACATCACAGGATAGAAAAATTTATACACTGTGTATAGTATACACTTAGACACGTTCTGTTTCATTCATTCACTCAAAACAGTTAATCTGTTTATTTGCGTTATGAATTTATAAACAACGTCAGTTAAAGATTTATCCCGATAATTTACAACTTTAAAAAATAACAAGCAAAGCATTCTAATAATTTATTTATTTCGGTTTCGAGATATTGAAGAAATTTTCTTAACGTGTAAGATCAATTTTATCGAATCACTCATTTTGTTTAAACAGATATTATCCTTCAAATCGTAATGATTTTTGGAATAAACTATTTGGCATTGCTATGACAAGTAGACAAACTATCGCAATATCAACAGTTTTGACATTGTTTATAAACATGAATAGCAATGGTTGGCCAGATTCAGTAAACGAAACAGATTTTGTCTAATAATAAGTGCACGCCTACGCGTGATGAATTTTCAAAGTTAATTTTCTCGGGAGAGAATTTTATTCAATTGTTCATTTTTCGACAAACTTTTCAATCTAATAAAAAAAAAAATTACTCTCCTTTGAAGAATCGCAATTCTAAATTCTATATTTAATAATTTTTTAAAATAATAAGTTTTAGTTTAACAATAAACTCGAGTCGCTTTAACGACTTTGAAGCTACACAACACATGGCTCTCAACGTTAACGTAACGCATTAACGATCTTCTTTAAAAACTAAACTCGGGCACATATGTTCCCGTGCAATATCACCCACTTTATTCGCCAGAGACATGAATATGCAGTTCTTGAAAATTTGTATTTTAAATACAAGAGGATATTTATTGATATAAAGATTTTAGAGATGCTAGTGCTCGATTGAGATCTCAATTTCTTTTTTTTATAAAATATCGTTTAATCGTTGTAATTTGAAATTAATGTTTGAGTACAAAGTAAACTTAAAAGGAAATCAGTTCGTTTTATGTGCTGTAGTTTATATTTTTGTTGTAAATACAATTTTTAGAGGTGAAAATATATAATATATGTTTAAGTTAAGTTTTAAAAATATCAGAGACAATTTTGTAATAATTTAATAGATTATACGTATAAATCTTTTTTACCAGAATATATCACTCTGAGAGAGTATGTAGATTCTTAAAATTTCATTGTTTCTTTCGTTTTTCAAAATTTTATAATGATACACAAAGTACAACTTCAGATGATGTAAAATGTATTTTTTAGTGCTCCATTATCCTCAAGTTGTAAAATCCTCAAGCAAAATTGTATTCAAACGTAAAATAGAAAGGGCTTTCTAAAATTTACATTTTTAAAAATACTAATTTATATAAGAACAAAAACATAGATCTTGAATAAAAATAAATTCGAAATTTTTTTAATTGTGCCACTATTAAACAACAATATCTCCATTTAATCTCCATTTTTTCAAAAACAAGGACATAACTGATAAAATATTCTATTCTATCTATCTTTTGTTTATATAGAACAATCTTTTATCGATAATATTAGATAATTCATATGATTTATATGAATCAACTTATACTCACTTCGTACAAACAAATTTTATTATCTCTTTTCTTAATTCATTGCTGTAGAATTTTATTCAATTTAAATTGCTCCCGATTCAAACATCCTATATATATATATATATATAT
>NW_006263480.1:289598-301506 GCF_000469605.1 Apis dorsata
TCTTTCCCATTTCTTCCTCCTCGTCGTCGAATCTCACAATAACTCGTAATAAAAGTAAAATAAAACTCACAATAAAAAAATTCCCATAAAATCGACATTAAGAAAAAAAAAAAAAAAACTTCTCTTGTATAAGAAGAAAATGCCAACTACAGCGATCGGCTTTAGTCTTTCGAGCTATGACTACCCCCCAAATAAAACCGATCGATGTCGAAAATCTCGGTCGTAAATTTAGAAAGGTTCACTCCACGATGTAGAACCGCCTTTTTCGCGTTTTATTTTCTCCCTTTTCTTCGCATTATCGTGAACGATCCTTTCGATCTTTGGCTATATCGTTACGGGTGTACTTACATCGAAATGTGTTATTTCGAGTGGCGAGGGAAAATATTTTTCAGCCATCATCGTCGTGTTATATATATATATATATACACACGATGATTATTGCTTTTTACAGAAACAGAAACGTTACATCAAAATTCGTTTCACGTTTTCGTTGTTATTTCGAAGTACGATGTACTTGTTGGATCGATTGTCGCGTTTTTGGGTGTTTGCTTTTTTTAACACGTTGAATTTTAACATCATCTTGTTAATAATTTTTCGAATCGTGCGATGTTTGTTTGTAAAAAAAAATAAATTAAGTAAACGAAACTTCAGAAATAAGATAATTTTGCTTTTTATTAAATATTTTTATATTATGTTCATAGATAAAATAAATAAATAATTAATTTAGATGATAAATTCAATGTTTTTATTTCTGTTTAAAAAATAAATTTTAATAAAAATTCAGTTCAAATTAGAACTAATTTTGATTCTGTTATCTATCATTGTCCTATTGTAAGGTATGGTCGAGCAGATTTCGTGACGCATCAATTATTGTACCCTTCATATGTAAAATATTCTTGATAAAGCATATTATATAAACTTCGTGTAATGAAATATTTAAGCATGTTTCGAAGCGTTGTTTTGAAAAATTTAAAAGAAAAGATAGATATTTATAGTTTTAAAAAAAAGAAAAATATAGGAGAAATTATAAATATATTCAATCATTCAACTTTGTGATTCGTGAAAAATATTTTTGCTAAAAGAAAAAAAGAAGAAGAAATAAATGAAAATTGTTCGAAAATTTCCATTAAAGTAATAAAACACGAGATATCGAATGATCAAATATAAGATAATTTTCTATAGCACACTGAATAACGATGATGATACTCGAATTCGCAGTCAAATAAACGTCTGCACGCATCGATATTTGCATATGTATTGGTCGAGTGAATCTCTCGCTGTTTTAGCTATTCACACCGATTGAATAATTCACCCTGATACGATGAATTTGTCGGTTCAAATATATCGACTTTACCTCAATTCGCACAACCAGATGTAGCTTCGTATGCCTTTTTCTTTTTTTTTTTTTTTATCTCTCATATTATATATTTTCTCATAATTTAACATCAATGGAATTCATTATTAAAGCTCCATAAGTTTCACTCGTCAGAAATAATTGATATAATTGATCACAATAAATTTATGATAAATTTATTTCAATGAAAATATAAAATTAATAGAGACAAATATCTCTCCGAATTACACGTTATTCCGTAATTGAAAGGTTATATTGGAATATGTATACAGATTGAATAATTAATTTAATAATGGATAATCGTATATTAATTACAATAATTTATCTTTGTATACTTTGATACTATATACACTTGTATATATATATATTTGATTTCAAGTTTATTACGATATATTTACGTGGTTATTATAATAACATACTCTAATTGCATATGATTTTAAATTGTAAAATATTTGTATTTCATGTTTAAGTATTTAATACAAAATGTATATGGATGAAATATTCAAAAGTGCATTTAACTCGAAGCAAAATTAATTTTTAATTCCTTCTCTATCTTAAAACAATTTTCAATGAAGATTTCAATAAATAATAAGACTTTTGATTAATGTTTTCTTGTTGTACTTTTGCAAATTGATCATATTCTATATTTGAATATAAGTAACTATATTTGAATATAAGTAAATTGATTTGAAATTCGACTTGAAATAATTTATTAAAATAGAATTTACAATAGAATATGAGAGTAATTTTGTATATATCGTTGAATAACATTTTCTCCTATTATATTATAATTCCAACAAAATATAAATTCCAAAAGATATCAATGCTCCGTTTTTGCAATTAATTTTTGTATTTTAAATTAATATTAATATTTCAATTATTTATCTTTCAATAATACATCTGTCAGTTTCTTTAAAGTCAGATGCCATACAAATTGATCGTTCAAGATGCGTCATTTGAAATAAAGAATAGTTGGAAGAACCTCAACTTCACTTGAAAGAATATTTCAAGTCAAGTCAAACAACAAGTCCACGTTGGTAAAGCGTTATCAACTTACTTAAATACAAGTGTCAAATTGATTGATGATTGGAAACAACGTGTAGAAACGTGAAAGGATATTGCAAGTCAAATAAACATGTTTATATCGCTCAAGTAGTTTTAAATTACACGAGTTCAAGACGAATTCAATTTGATTAATCTAAACGAGATTTTAAATTGTATTTACACTAAGCAACTTTCAAGTCAACTTGTCTAACTCGTGCTGTTTATTTTATCCGATTAAAATGCAATATATAGTGAGTGATTTTGAACTTGTTTCAGAGATTGCTTATAATGTATAACTTAGAGACACTAACTTTCTTAAGGTAAACAATGTTATACCTGGATAATAATAATATGATGGTTAATATGGTAAATAGTTTAAGTCAATATTAACTTCAACTTCAATGTAATAAAATACAATGTATATAATGTATATAGAGTGTTTTCTGTTTTTTTTTTCTGCAAAATTTCAGGATTATTATAATTTATAAGAAAGAAAAAGAAATGTTATATAAAAATATATGCATAATTATACACTAAAAAATATGAATTTTGATTTTAAATGGTTAAATGAGAATTTAAACATTTTAAGTGATCTTTGAGAAATATCGCAAGTAAATTGTTTATGCAAATTAAGATTTATATGGATGCAACTATAAAATGAAATTGAATTTAAGATTTATTTCATCCTTTGAATACACATTTTACTTTGGATTTTATGTCTTTTTGCACATTATATATGTATTCTGTAGATTTTTGTACATTTGAATTTTCCATAAATATAAACACATGTTATTAAAAATTAATTATTATTTACAATTGTCTATAAAACTTAAAACATTTGTATTTTCACTATAATATTTTTTTCTCATATTTATTTATAAATTATATTCCTACTTTGGTCGAAAAAATAAACATCTATTTTTTTTTTTCATAATTTTTTGATAATTTGATTAAATAAAAAAATAATTAGAGTCTTTTTATATTATCATTCGTTTAAAAATTAATCATCGATTATCAATAAATATATCGATATAATGCTCGTTTTTCTCGTTTTTATCTTATTATTCTATTTTTTTTTTTATTATATATTTTCGCCATTCGATTACACGGCGTGGAAAATAAGCATTAAATCGATCAACGATCGATTACATTTATTTCCAATCAACGAAAACCACATAATATGAAAAAAGCTGTTAATAAAACAAAAACATATTCCGTTTTATCTTTTTCTCACCTGGCTGAAATGCGTGTTAACTCGCATTTCCAAATATTCGTATCCAAAATCATGACATAATTACTCGCTTCTCCATAACAATCATCACTAGAATATATAAGAATCACAGTAGGAATGTACGCAAAATATAATCAAAATCGTAAATCATGTCGTGTCGAGCAATCCGTCAGAGATTTTTGTCAGATGCTGCAGCGTGCCCCTCCTTCTATCGATTTTTTGTATAGCATGTAACGCCGTTCTTTCCGGTTTCAAATATTTCGAAGCGGAGAACTCGCAGGAGAACTGCATTCAATTTTGCAAAGATTTTATCTTTCAATTAAAGTTCTTAATACAAAAAAATCCTGCCGTTAATCTCAAACAATAGGACAGAGTTCAGTTTCTTTTGATCACAAAGAAACAATTCGAGAGTGCACATTAAATCTCTTACGTCGGTATTATCGCACATATATATCTGACACTGTTCTATATAATTTCCCTATGCAGTCTCGTATATCTTCCAGAAGCTTAAAGGAGATCTACCTTTACACTTGTGTAAAACCTTTTAAACGACGTATCTTTCAAACATTTCATATTTCATGCGTTTCTCTCATTGAACATAACCTCAAAAGTTCGGATATTTTTTCATAGACACTGTTCATCTCGTATTTTTTCATCTTTTTCATCACTGTTCATATACACGGAAATGTCCTTGGTTTAATCCTTTTTTTTTTTTTTAAATTATATACGACTCTCGTTCTTGCGGATAAATACAATTTTGCAACTTTAATCTATTCTTGTACAGCTATTCCATTATTTACTCGATACTATAAAAGATCCGAAGCCGCTTTCTACGAAAAAAGTTGATTACAATTCTTTCTCCGTTTTGTCGCATTCTTTTTCTCTGTCTCTTGAGAGAAATAGCAGGAAATAGTTCCAAACACGAAATAGTTCTTGTCCTCGTTTTCTTTTATCCCTTTGCTGGAGACAAAACCGAGACGGTCCTCCTTCGATGATCGTTGACAAGCACGATCGAATTGCTGTGAGGGCGCCACGGTCTCTCCTTTCGATTCGAAATCACGAAAACGATCCCTTTCGGGCTCGTGAAGTTGGGATAATCGAATTTCTTCTTATACGTTTGCGACAAAGGAAAAAGGTGCCTATCGCATCCTTTTTATTGTTCTGCTTCGACTAATACCATTTTTCTGTCTTTAATGGAGACTCGATCGATCGCTATTGTTTCATTTTTTTTTTCTTATCGATCTATCGAATTTTATCGATACGATAATCGAGTAGATTCAGCTAAATGCGATGTGTAATTAATATTCTCTTGAATGTCTTGAAGAATTATTCAGAAGAATCTTCTTTTCATTTATTATTTTATTTAAAAATTTGAATTTAACAATTAAAACTATTCTGAAATAGTTTATTGGTTAGTCCCAAGTTCGAAATTAATAATTTGGACGACCTTGAACAACCATTCGGAAGTATCTTTCCCGTTATTTAAAGATGAAAGAAATAGAATAATTTCGAAGTTCTTCATCTTCGATGACGATTCACGTTATTTAAAACCATAATTTCATTCGGATGAAACTAATTTCGCATAATTCCGTGCAATTTATTATTTGTTTGTTTCTCCGCTTCGAAGAAACTTTGTTATTTCGCCTAGCAAAAAAATCAATCCTTCCATTAATTATCTTCCTTGCCAGTTTGCTGCCAATGCAGTTTATCAAATTTTAATTAACGCATCGATGTTTAGTTCGCGCCTGTGACGAAAATCTATACCTTCGCTTCTCCTTCTTCTTCTTTTTTCTTTTTTTTCTGAGAAATTGATTTTGACGATGATAAAATTACATTTAAATCGTCACTTTATCATTCGTTTGACACGATTCTCTAAATGTCAGAAACGTGATATGGAATATTAACGTTAGTTAAACTTTGCTTTGCAGCGATAAGAGATATATTTTTCGTTAGAATTAACCGGATTAATATTCACTGTAACTTCTGATGAAACTTGAGTGGATAAATGGGAAAACTAATTTTGAATAAACGATTCGCAGAAGTAGGAATGGAAAGATATTAAAAAATGTCGACGCATCAATCTGATCTGAATATTAAGAGGAATTAAATATATCATTCGGAGGGCGAGAAGAATAGGCTAAGTTAACGAGGAAAAACGCTTTTTCGGGTCAACAGTTTGTTAAGAGGCTTTTATACTTAATCCTGACATAAGTTCTTTTTTTGTCTATTCAAACACATCGCGCGCTCACGCTCCCTTATCCAAAAAGAGAATGAAGAGGAACAAGAAACAAGACAGTTGGAATATTATTACCGAAAATTATGCGAAATAAATTATGAGATTTCGAGGATTTAGGGGAACGATATCAACAATTTTTTCACGTATTTTACTTTTTTTTAATCCGCACCTTTGTCTCGAAAAATACTTTCTCCCGACATATCTTCTTTTATTCTTCCTTTCTGTTTCTTCTCAATTCGAAACAGTATTTTTTTTTCTTAAACACACACATCCCAGATTTTCTTCTCGTTGTTCCAAGAGTTATCAAGAGAACAATTTTGAATCTTCGATCGTGTTTACACTCGTTCGAAATCCTCCCGGATCTCTTCTCTTTTTTTTTTATCTTATTGGCACCTTATTTGAAACGTTCTACGTTTCTAAAATTACGTCGACGACACTCCCGTCGATATCACTTGGCTCCGTTTTCGGATTTTCACCCGAGCGAAGTCGCGTTTGTTTCCTTTTTTTAGCCGGCGCGAACGAATACTACCTCAAACTTTCTCACGATCCCTCCCCTTCCCTTCCCACTTTTCCTTCCCTTAAATAATCCTCGTGTAAAAAAATAACACACTCGTCACTCGTGATCGAAGGAACGACATTTCAATCTCTCGAGATTCTCCCCTGCGAGAAAGCGACAAAGCCGACACGCAACCTCGAAGCGCTTGCAGCGCACTGAGCGCTCCGCCGAAGAGAATGATCCGAGCACAA
Source organism: Apis dorsata (assembly GCF_000469605.1). NCBI lineage: Eukaryota > Metazoa > Arthropoda > Insecta > Hymenoptera > Apidae > Apis > Apis dorsata. The sequence goes on from NW_006263480.1 coordinate 296,211, forward strand.
GAGCGATCCGCGGAAGGAGAGCGAGACGAGTGACCCTGGCAGTGGATTTCGCCTGCGCGAATCTTCTTTGTCTCTCTCTCTCTCTCTCTCTCTCCACCCCTAACTTCATCCGTCGATCCGTCTTTCTCATCGTCGCTTTTCCATTTCCATCTTTTCTCATTTTTAGAAAAAAAATCCTCGTGTTTTTCCCCTTCCCCATTCATCCCTCATGTTTCTTTATACCATCATCTTGTTTCATTTCCAACCCTTATCCAACGTTTTTCTTTCATTTTGTATCACATTCGTCTTTTTCTGTCTCTTTTTTTCCCTCGTTCAATCTCGCCCCATTTTCACCTTAGCCCTCCCTCTTGTTTTCTTTCTGCAACCCTCTCGCCAAACAGCGCCGTCTCTCCACCCCACCACCATTTGTCTCGTTCTCGACGATCCTCTGTCCTTCTTCATCCTCGCTTTCATTCATAGAGTCCCGAGCGTCGAAGAAGCGGTGAAAGAGATCGACCTACGTGCGCACTTATGCACACACTACGTTACTTCATCCGAGCGGCACATTCGAGTTTTCGATTGTTAATTCGTTTTAGACACGATTCTCTCGACTTGTAAGTATGTATATATATATATTTGTTTTATGAAGGTAGAGTTAGATTTGAATGATGATTGTGTTATATTTATATTTCCCGCCAATTTTCTTGTGTTTTTCGAAGATAGGTGAGATTTGGTGTTGATATAACGAGTTTAAAATAAATTGGTAAAAGAGATATAATTGGAAAAGAAATTCGATGTCGAGGCCAGTGTTTTTCAATTTGTTGTGACATTCAAAGCAATTGCCAAAAATGAGAAAACAAGGAAAATGATATATGTAATTATTTTTATTATATCCATAATTATTTACGATAAATTCAAGGAAAATCCTCGTCCAAATTCAATAAAATCTCTTTTGCAATTGTTATTTATTGCAAAGATTTATTCGTAACGTTTTGAATTCAATTTTTCTTTTTGATTATATTCGGAACGAAAATGTGATGTTTAAATTAAAAGGTGTAAAGTAATCCTCGAATCACTTTCATTTTTCAACAAATTTTTTATTTTTCATTATATCATTTACATAAAATACGATAAAAGAAAAATCTTCTACATTCTTTTCGTAGGATTGATCTTTTAATTTCAAATTGTAATTATCGAATGAAAGTTTTTAATAGATTTTATAACGATAACGTCACATTTTATGATCGTTTTTTTAATTTTTTTCTTTTTCTCCTTGTGTTCTCCTTGTACGATTAATTGGTACAATTTTTTTTTTATCCTACAAAAATATCTTTTTATGCAATAATGAAAATCATACATAATTTCACATATTATATATAAAGAAAAATATTTATTAAATTGATTAAAAATTAAATAAATTGTAATAGGAAATTTATTTTCAAGATATATCTATTCTTCAAGTGATATTCTATCGTCTACTTCGTTCGATGTATAAAAGAACTTGAAAAATCACAAAACGAAAAATGGTAGACATTATTTAATTAATTATACTCATAAATATTATCCTAAATTAAATATTATTATATATGTGTAAAATAAACTTCATCTTAAAATTAAATATATAATACATATATAACATATAATTAAATTTACAAAATAAACATTAAAATTGTAAGATTATATTTGATTTACTAATCATTTAAAATTAAAATTACGAGGTAGATTTATAAAATATACAATTCAATTCATAAATTAATATAAAATAAACATCATAAACTCAACAATTGTATTAAAAAAGTTAGCCAACATTACAAAACATGTTATAAAAACTTCGTCTACTAATTTTGAAAATATATACGACGATTAAAATTCGCAGATTTTATCTTCATAAAAAAAAAAGAAAAAGAAAAAGAAAAAAGAACCAAGATTATTTTACTTCCAAAAATATCCCGAAAACCCTTCTCACGATACACAATTACGAAATTCTAAATACGTCTAAACATAATTTACATGCAGCTCACGTCGAGAGACCACTCGAATACTCGAGAGTCCTTTTACCGCCCGAAATCCGGATGATATCTCACGGAACCTCCCCTCCCTCCCTCCCTTCTTCATCAATCTCCCGCCCTTCAGGAAGCGATCCGTTTTTCCTGTCGCGAGTCACGAAACTCCCCCTCTCTCCCTCCCACGCAATCTATGGCCACTAATCCCGATAAGACAACTCGTTTTACTCCGCTGAACTGAAACACGGAAAGGAAGGTCAACAACCGAGAAATTCGCCGATCGATCACTACGCTACGTAGGTCGCGTAACCGTGTGGATTAATCACGGTATCACGGGTTTAAACGCGGATGGTGGATCAGGCCGCCTAAAGCTCAATTCGTTCGGAATTTGGGCATCAGTTTCGAACGATGGGTGATGAACCCCCCTCCCTGGGATGAAATTTTCCAACTCGTGTGCGTTGGAAAATCTCCGATCAACTCAGAAATTTCGCCTCGGAGATGTATTCTTCCGATTCTGAGATATATCAATTTTGGTTGGTTCGGATAGTGCCTTTTGAAAACACGATCCTCGCTTTTGCACCGGCAACTTGATCTGTCTGGCCGGTGTATTTATATATATATCTTAAGGAGAGTTTACCAACCAACGTTGAACGTTACTGAAATGAATAATAATTCTATTTTATATGAAATTTTGCGGGCATATAAGGTTGGTTTATAGGTTAGTTGTTGTTGGTTTGGTTAGGTATTAGTTTGTGTGAGTTATGTAGGATGTTTAAAAGTACGTAGAAAATGTTTAATTCAGGGGTTAAAGCGAATGTTTAAATGCGAAAATATCAAATTTGGTTATGGGTAATGGGTAATTTAATTTTGTATTCGATGAAGTAACATGTGCTTGTCTATAATATTTCTAAAGGATAGCGATAAAATGATTTTTTAAAAATTGTTTGGTACAAAAGTGCACGTTATATTACAAGGATATTTTTTAGAAAATATTATAATTTAAAATTTGTGGAAGAAGAATCAAGAATAAAATATTTTCAAAATTAATATATATATATATAGTTTAATTTTTTTATAAGAAATAACGAGTTGTTGCATCAAATTATTAAAAATTTAAAATATATAAATTATATATTCTTTAGAATATATTTCAATATTATACGAGTTGAGGAAAATATCCGCCGTGTATATGCATTTTGTTTCAAAAATTGTTGTTCTAAAATTGAAAAATTAAATTGCTTGTAACTTAATTAATAAATTTCATTCGACATTTTTGTATACCAATTTTCATGTTTGTTTTATTTTCTATAATTATTTTTTGCTGGAGTATCGTTTACAGAGTAATTTTTTTATTATACGAAATAAAACTTTGAAAAAAATAAAATTTATATTTATCAATATTTTACTATCTTTTTTTTTAATTTTTTTTTTTTTTTGGTATAACTTTCCGATTTCACGGAAAACGAAATAAAATTTTAAATATACATAATAAAACGTTCAAATTTTCTATTATTTTCTTATAAAAAAAATATCGTTGGAACAAAATTTTATTCGAAATACGAAAAATGTTTAGAAATTAATCGAGAAAATTGTTTCACGTGTCGTTCTCTACAAGCTTCTTTCGTTAAAATCATATTCAACCTAGATGAATTTTCTTGCAAAACGTCTCAAAACGAAGAAAAAATTGTTCAACCCGTCACGATCTCTTTCGATGACAAATGGAAGATTTCCTTGCGAAGCTCGATTAAGAGTTGCTCCATATCGATGGAGGATCAAATATTTGCCAAGAAAACAACTATTTATCGGGAAATATTGCCTTTTCAAACTTTCCTCTACATCTATCCTACGGGAATCCAAACCTTGTCTCTTTTTTTTTTTTTTTGTTAAAAAATTCGTCTTACGAAAGAATTCTTCACAGTTCTTTCCCCTTCTATCCGAAAGGTTTATATACACGATGATAAAATGAAAATTTCCGAGTAAAATGATTTATAAAGTGGTTCAAGAATGGAGGATAGATAAAGTGAATTTCGCCCTATCTAAGCGGCATAAGAACAAGAACGTGCGCCACAGGGAATATCGTTCATCGATTCGATTCATGTTATCTCTGGTATTTGCGTTGCACTCCTGTCATGCGTTTATCGTGGCTATTATGGGCCACGATGGAAATTTGATTGGTGTGTTCGTGAAACATAAATGCCAAATCGCGATCGCAATTCATTACAATTCCTTTGACAATTCTGCTCTTTTTCTCTCTTTCTCTCTCTCTCTCTCTTTCAAAAAAAAAAGGAATTGTATTTCAATGCTTGACGAATTATTCTCGTTGAATCAATGAAACAACGCGGATAACAACGTGAAAATTAACGATGATACTCGAAACTTTTTAACAAAAAACATATATATTTTTTTTAAATTTATATATATATATATAATATAATATCGCGAATGTGATTTTATTTTTATTAGGATCAAAAAAGAAAAAAAAAAAAAGGAAAATCAATTTATTCCCTATCGTTTATCAGTCAGATTGAAAAATATAGCTATATACACATACCGCATAATTGTCACTCGAGACGCGAAGGAATAAGGTTATATTCTGATATAATATCGCGATAGGATCGTCACACGTTATATATGCGTCACACGTGCAAACTCAGATTTACGATCCGATGATTAGCCGCGTAATGTCGACACCCGTTGTATTTACGTCTCGATCCGGACCGTTCGTATCGTATTAAAATAATGCTCTGCATCCGTCCTACTCGTTGACGGATCTTCCAGGCCGCGCGTAAAGGAAACCGAACCTCAAACCGAACCATCATCCGACCCAATTACCGGAATTAAACGCGACACGGTATTTTTAGACGATAACCCCTCTCAGACGGTACAAACTCAAGAATTGCATTAGAGATAGAGGGACTCGAGATGTCTAGCAGCCTTGTTCCGCAAACAAGAGCGCGAGACTTTTTTCTTCGAATACGTAAACAGAAGCGCCGCCAACAGGGAAGAAAAAGAAACAAATTTGTATAAGAGATTATGAAATTTCCGTGATATTCGATTTAATTTAATTGATCGTTTAAATCTGAATTATTCGAATATTGAATATTGTTAGATATATAAATTTGTGATTATTGTGTAATAAATTTTTTGAAGCTTAAAAATTTTATTTAGTACGTATTTTTGTTGTTTAAAATTTTTAAAAATATGACTTTCAATATTTTGTATGATGATACGTAGGAGAGCTTAGCTGTTAAGGATATAATGTGACTTTAATATTAACGAAAAAAAAAAAAAAAAAAGAGAATTAAGATTAGAAT
>NW_006263480.1:301585-306595 GCF_000469605.1 Apis dorsata
TATTAAAGAATATACGTTTTATTTTAGAAAATAAAAAGAAAATATAAGAAAAAAAGAATAGTAATTTTAAACGTGAAGATCATTTGATAAATTTTTGTAATTTTTATGAGAAAATAATTTTATAATTGAATTTTTCCAATTATTTCATTGAATGAATTTACAATTAAAATGATCATATCTTAACACTTGTTAAGTATTCATTTTTTTCAATTTAATATTTTCTTTTATTTAAAGTCTTGAAAAAAAAAATAAATAAAAGTAAATTTTATCGAATTTTTCCTTCTTGGTCTTTATATATATCTTGATCGTACGATTTTATTTCATAGCCTCAATAAAATCGTAATAGGAATTCACCCAATTTTTCAGATTCCCGATCGAAAAGCCTTTTTTTTAAACCCACATAAAATAAGTTAGATACTGTACCCAACCCAATATAATTTACATAAATATATATCATAAGATTTTTAGCAATAAATGTATAAATGTATAAATTTTCTATCATTTATATATATTGTCTTATTATTATTATTATTATTATTAATTTTCTCATGTGTTTTAATACAACAAAGCGATATATAATTTTATAAATATCATGAGATATATTAAAAATATCATCAATAAATTAAAAGAAATTTTCTCTTAATTTTAAGAAGAAACAACATAGTTCGTATTAAAAATTATTTATCTGAACAATATGATTTAATGATCAAGTGAAAATCTTTAAAAATATGAATATAATATCTTGATTATGTTTTATTACGTCATTATGACAATACGAGAAAATTTAAAATCGTTGTAAAAATAATAATACATGTCTCTTTTAATCATCTTATGTTTTCCCTAATGATTGAAAAATTTAATATTTCATTTTGCATAAAACAGTTTTCCATAAAACGTAAACAATGCCAAAGGAAATGAAAACAATTTTAATTTTAAATTTAAATTTAATCTCTCTTTATTTTTCGTTAGTTTCAAATGAATTTTTGTTTCTTTCTTACTTCAATCTAAAATATTTAATAAGATTTTTTTTTCTAACAGAAAGAAAAATGCAAGAAACATAAAAAAAAAATAACAGTAAAATAACTTACTACATTAAAATAACTTATTACATTTAATTAAATTATAAATATATCGTTTTGTAAAATACTAAAATTATGATTTAATATTTTAAAAAAATGATTAAATCATAAACAGATTATTTACATGATCAATACATACACATGTATATTAACATTTATATATCTTTCTATTATCATTACAAAATCTTTTCCTTTTGTTAAAATTATATATGTAAAGATCAAAATAAGAAAAAAAAAATATTGTTTAATGTATTACTAGAAATATCATTAAAAAGTTGTAATAATAATAAAACGAAATATAAAATGAATAATAAACAATGTAAATTACTACTATTCAATATCTAAAAGATGTCAAAAGATTACTTTTGCATTTTTTTTTTATAACTTCAATTACAATTTCATTTCAAAATATTCACCATCATTCTTGTCAGTAATAACGGTAGAAAAATTTCAGTAAAAAAAAATTATACACTCTGTATTCTTTCTCTATCCTATTCTTTTCCTAATAATTGTTTGTTCTGTATTACACGAAAGCATACATTATTCCATTTTTCCGTCATTTCTATGAAACCAGAAAAATGAAAGTAACTCGACAATGTCTGCATGACATCTCACAACATTCATTGATGTTTGCATTAATATGCAACATTAATTAACCAACACAAGCTGTGAATGTCAAGCTTCTGTTGCCACAACAAGAGTAATAAGAAGTAAAAGTACGGTAAAGAAGGAAATGAATGACGTACAAAACTTTCAACGTCACCGGCTTTTATTACACCTCCTAAACTTTTCTCATTTTAATCCGTTCGTTCGTTAAAAAACGTGCTATATCACGCGAAACTCTTTCCATCGATTAATTCCCCATTCGAAAAATCGCGCCAAAAATCGAAGAGAGTTTTCTAATAAAACTGTGAATATCGATTATCGATGTGTTATTGATATATCGTTAATTGATATTATGATTAAAATAAATAGTTTAAATTTTATTCATGTTCAAATAAAATATCATTAATCCATAGATAACCAGTAATAATATAAATCAACAACATCTTTAATAATAACTTTGAATAAGAAAAATATACCAAGTTTTGGTTATTTTCATCGATATATCGAGTTATCGATAAAATCCAATATGGCGTATTGGCGACGACATTTATAATAGTGAATCACGTGTGCAAAAGAAAAGTCGGAAAATATATGGAAAATCTCTTTTTCATCTTTCTCATCGTTTAGAAAAGTTCGTAACGCGATTATCGAGAAAATCCTCGTGACGTTGCACCACCTGTCTCGAATATACGTTAAAATTCAAGCGACGCCCGGCAAAATTTCGAAGTTGAAACGTTGCTATGATAATCAGATCTGAAAATAATCAACCTTCGTCACGCGTTCCTCCGTTTCATAGGTCGATCGATAAGTTGATAGGATAGGCGATGGACTGGTATTAAATCAAAATAGCGAAAGTTAATTTCGCACTCGCGTTATTTTCGTCACGCATTCGTTTCGGCAGCCTTCGCGATATTTCCAAGGTTGGATCATTGTACTTGAATCGATCGTAACGTAATTAGCTTTGGGTCGTAATAACTGTCGCCATTAACTTCGTCGCGTCTCTGTGTATTTATGTGTATGGAACATGTAGCACAAAGGACGACTCCTGTTTCAAAGCACGTGAGTCGCTTCACGATCGTGCTTTTCTTGATTTCAAACGCGATATTGAACTTTGGTATTCGTTGGACGAATTTAAACGAGTGAGATTAATCTTTTAATCGTGAAACTTTTATTTTCGAAAGTGTCTGTACGTTTGAAACGTAAGTAAATTTATTTCATAAATTTGTAACGAAATAATAAAAATACAAATTTTATTGATATAATATATATTATGGGTTGAAATTTATTCTTCGTATGGTAAGAAATACATTAATTTAAATATACAAATAAAGAAATAATTAGATTGAATAGAAAATTCAACTTTTACAACTTTTAATTTTATGCAATGTTGATTTATTTGTATAGAATATGATAATATATTTTCATAAAAATGGGAAAAAATTATTGTCCATTTGATTTCTTTATTCGAAGGAAATAAAATTTTTGTTTCTTTATAGCAAAAGATATTTTATTTTTTAATACTTTAAATAATAAATCAATATTATATTTATATTTTTAATAAATTGCAAACTAATAAATCGTTTTATTGCTTTAAATTGTCAGAAACATTTGAAACAACGATTTTTTCATATTACTCAATCGGATTGAAAATCGAATCTCGATTCCATATGACGTATTAATCCATTATGATGCGCATCCAATGCTATTTTATATTTCGTTGAGAAAAATTTCCATATCGGAATTGGTATTACAAATACCAATATTTTTATATAGTTATTTCATTATCTTAAATCACTGAATTGTCAATCAAAAAGTTTATCTGGATTGTAGGTATTTTAAATATTATTTACATCAGAAATATGGGTCAAAAGTGACTTATAGGAATTAAAGGAATCAGAATTATACAAATATTAAAAATTGATGAAATCTGAAGAATTGACTATTTAATCTTCTATAATTGAAGAATATGATTAAAGAATAGCCCAGTTGATGAATTATTATAAATAGATATGATTTTTAAAACTTAATTAAGAACTTAATGAAGAAAATTTGTTCTACTATCAGAATAGAATTCAAATATTTTCGTGATCTTCGGGTTGACGAAAAAGTTATATTGATTTTTGATCCCCATAAAAGAAATAATTTAAAATAATTCATAAATATTACTCTTTACATATATACAAAATTTAGAATTTTTGGATCGGATGAATTTCTCTGTAAAATAACAACTCGAATACTTTTGTGAGCTAGTGTACATCTTGAACCCATTAAACCTGTGACGTTTTTGCAACGTCCTTTATATATCTTTCGGTAACCGAGAAAATAACCTTCTACGGTTTACTTACAGAGCGTTTCTCTGATTATTAAAAATTGATAAGAGAATTTAAAATGAGCCCTAAGCGGGAGATTAATTTTTTCCTCCTTCCTCCCAAGTTTTTGCATTTGACTTCTTTATCAAAGTTAGAAAACTCGGGAAGAAACGTATCTTTCTTCATCTCGTCTACGTTTTAATCCTTTTACGCTAATTGAAAATTAGAGAAATTAAGGGAAAGGATTCCGATAACAGGAGCAAACTTTGCAATGTTTTGTATTTCACGAATAAATATTTAATTTCCTTTTCTTTTTTTTCAATTCATTCAGTGAATTTTAAATTTCACACTAGCACTGACTGCTTTAAAATTCCTTTTTGAAATTATTCAACATTCAAGTTATAAATAAAATAATAACGAAAAACGTGAATACTTCTTTACGAAAAAGTAATAACCATTTGCAATTAAATAATTATTTATCATTTCTTAACTAATATTTCTTCTAAATAATCAATTTATGATTTGTATGACCAAACGAAGAGAGAAATGTTAATCAAATTACTCGCCAAATAATGATTATTAAAGTTATTGAAATGATTAAACACTTTTAAATTGTTATTATTTAATTTTAATTAAAACTGATCCATGAATATTCTTTTATTCTTGTAATTTTATCAAAGGATTATAACGTTATCTGGAGAAAAGAAGCTGCCTCGTAATATTTCTTTACATGCATTGTATCAGTTTACACACGTATTCGACCAATAAGTACAAAGTTCAATAGTTCTTTCTGGTCGAACGAAAGAATCTTCGGTAGAATTCTCGTTTGAACGGCGATGCTGCAAAGGAATCGAGTTGGCTCGCGATCCACGTAACGATCGAATTCGAGGAGAAAATTCTTCTTCTCGCGTTCACCCCTTTCGATATACCGCAAGAAAGAAAGAAAGGAAGGAAGGAAATACTTTTCTTCTTTCGTGTTTTCGAAGATTCTCGACACCTTTTTTTTTTTTTTTTTT
>NW_006263480.1:306784-313426 GCF_000469605.1 Apis dorsata
CTTTTTACATTCTGGTAACGATAATAGACACGAGAACAATTTACAGATCTTTCAGTTTACGATTAATTATGAGAGTGAAATGAAAGAATTTTTAGTAATAAAATTAGATTAAAGGGTTGATTAAAATTATTGTATCCGTTAATCTTCCAAATTTTTATTAAAATCAAATTTGTTTTTGTTTTTTTTTATCCTCATTATTTAAAATTAATTTTAAATATAATGAGAAGTTCATATTTGAGATTAGAATGTAATTTATGGTAAATGTATTGTTGTAGATAAAAGAAACTCATAAAATAATTTCTGACTTGCACAAAAAAATTCATTTCTATAACTTCAAATTTTAACAGTTTAAATATTCAATGTAAAATATTTTTTTTTTGGTTGAGAATAAAATTAAAAAAAGAAAAATTGTGGATCCATATTCCATTTTATTCATAATCCTTTCAATATAGGATTTAACATCATAATAATGGAACAGCATAAAAGTATAGTAGATGAAAAGAAGCTACACATTATATTATTATACTATATTCTTTTCTACTTTGTAATAAAATAAGCAAAAAATCGCCATTTTTTATTCATTATTAAAGTACAATATAATCAATATTAGTTTTTAAGCCTATCATTGAGGAAAAACTATTAGCTGCTAGTGATAATGCAAAAACTGATAAAACTTTTGAAATTTTTATTCTTAATAGGATAATATAAGAGGAGATTGAAGTGAAACGTGACGATTCTAGTGTATAAAATCAAAGCTATTATCATTAAAGGGGAAGTAAAAGTTGGCTTAACGGCAGTGTCATGTTCACAGGGAAGTGATATCAATTACACTTTGATAATCGATCTCACACTGTAAACCTTTCAGCTAACAAAGTTTCTCAATTAATAATACTCCAGATTACGATTTTAATTATCAGTGTGATCGATAAGAGCTTGTTTAATGCATAAAAAAAAAAATTGGATGATGGATTTGTTCTTGATAAATTAAAGTAGTAGGAGAGATCAGTATATAGTAACGTATAATAATAATTTTAGCCGATCAATCTAAATTTGATTCCTCTTTGTCTTTCTTGATAATCAAAATTCCAATTTTGAATTTTCTTTTCGAAGATACGTTTCTTAAGCATAAACATTTTTTACGATTTCAATTTGAATTCTCTTTCGACGAATCTCGAAACACGAGGAAAACACGAATCTTTCGAGGCAAACTGCATAACAAGTTATCTCGCATATTCTTTTTTACTAAAAAAGAATTTGAAGTTTTGCGAATTTTTCTTATATATCCAAAGATTAAATTGAAGCTTAAAGAGAGAGGTATTTCAATATATATTCGAGTTGAGCATCGCGAGAGATGCTCATAATTTGGTTGGAAATAAAAATTTCTTTGTATTTGAAATATGGTAAAGGCAATAGAATTATTGTAGTAGAAAAGGATTACGTGAAATTTCAATACAGTTATATAGGGAAAATTCCTAGACGATGCCTAGTTACCAAATATGGCGGAATTATTAAACTCATTTCTAATATAATAATAATGCAATTTTTTCTTTTTCTAATAAAATTAGAATAATATCTATAATTGTGTAAAAAATAAATAATTATAATTTATAAATGATCATTATATGTTAAATTGAAATTTTACTTGAAACATGGTAAAGACAATAGAATTATTATAATAAAAAAGAATTATGAAATTCGATAGAGTTATATAGGGAAAATTCCTAGACGATGCCTAGTTACTAAATATGGCGGAATTATTGAAACTCATTTTTAATATAATAATAATGCAATTTTTTCTTTTTCTAATAAAATTAAAACAATATCTCTAATTATATAAAAAATTAAATAAATAATTGTAATTTATAAATGATCACTACGTTGAATTGTTGAAATTTTACTGTAGTTCAAAGATGAAGAAGAAAGATTAGATTAATCAACGTATACATAACCTAATTTTTACCGATTACTATTTGTATTTAAATATAAAATACGCCTTTGATATTATACATTATGAAACCTTAGGAATCGTAAAAGGAAAAAAAAAAAGAAAAACTTCTCCACGGATAGAATGAAATATGTATATGCGCTTATATTGCTAGTAAAAATATATCGAATATATATCGAATATATATCGAGCACAGAATTGGTTTTTTAATATTCAATATGTGAATACGGAGCAGCGAATACAAATCGAAATTTGTCTAAAATGCACGTGTTGTTCTTGGAAATTTCTTTTATTTTCGGTGAATTACATTAAATTTCCAGTATCGATATTTTTTCCCCAACATTATACGTCGCGGAATTATTCACATATCGTATTCACATTTTAAATAATACTTTAAACAATGCATGGAATTTGAATAATCCTTGATTCCAATCGTGCACCTGTATGGAAAGAGTGTTAGATGTATTCTAGAATATCTTTTGAACAGTCTAAATTCTAAAAGCTGAAATAAATTTAATAAATCGATATATCATTGTAAATAATTATAAACGAATACAATATAACAATTACAAATAAATAAAACATTTTAAATAATTAATTAAACGATCGATGTTTGCGTTGAAGAATATTTTAAATCGTTTATTATTTAATAAATTCATTCCATTATTTTTTTTTTTTTGTACCAATTTTTGTTTCACCCTCGAAAATTGTTTCACAAATACACATATTAATATTTTATATAAATATGCATTTTCGACAAGACTCGTGACGATTTTGAGATTATAAAATTATTTGTTGAAGAAAAGAAATATTTTTCGAGGAATAAAACAAGAGTCAATAATAATTTAATACATTTAATACACGATGTATATTTGTTATATTTAAATTTATTTTTTTTCCTTATGGATAATTTTAAAATATTGCTACAATCAGCAATCTCTCGAAAGAGTTCCCAAAGTATATATTGCCAGAAAATCGCCGTGCTTTTCGCTGTTTCAGCTGTCCTACATTCGTTCGAATGGGGAGGTTCGCCCGTATACATAAAAATTTTTTCGTCGATTTGTAAGTTGCGTACAGACGGATAATAAAATCGCTGAGAGCATTCGTATCTCGACAAATGGCAGATTGTCGTCGGATTATATTTATTTCATTCGATTATTTCGATATTTTTGCAGCTTGCAAAATATAAATTGGTCGATTTTCTTTGAAAATTGAGAATCATTTGAATATCGAAATACAATTATTTTGCCAATATATCCCCGTTTAATCGTCGAAAAATCGAAACCGGAAACGCAATTCTTTTTTTCTTTTTTTATTCACGATTTTTATCACTTGGCTTGAAAAATCCAAATCTGTAAAAATTGCGTTCTACATTCAACAATCGACTTTCGATTGAACAATTGAATTCATCGATCAAGTTAATCAATTCTAAACGATTTCTTTATTATTCGATCAGAAATTTATTCCATTCATCTATCATCGATCAATTTTACAATATCTTCGATATTTCTTATTCCAATTCAATAATTTTGTTAATCATCGTTTCATCTCAATATTTCAGAAGCTGTAAATTAAATTAATTAACTAATCTTTTTAAACATTCTCTATACAATTCAAATTTCTTCTTTACAAATATAGTGACAAGTCTCTCTTAACGTAATATTTTTAATATATTAAACACATCAGTTTACATTTACATCATCCAATTTCAAATGTGAATTAAATCTAATAAAATTATCATATTCAAGAATTATCATATTCAATTTCTTCCACGTATTTTGAAGAAGCGAATGCAAACTTTGGCTGCAACTTTAATTCCAAATAGCAATCGTTTTTATCCTGTCCCTTTCCTTCGTAAATTCGAACGAATTTCATTTCGTGTATATAAACTCATTCTGTCTCCATTAACTTCGTCCTTGGTTTTCGCTTTGGAAACGGATGGAGAAATTGCATTGCAACTCGGCATTAGAAGATGGCCATAACGTCCATAGAGGTGTAACACAACTGTGCAAGATTATATCTCGGCTCTCGTTGCTCACAGATCTTTGCATTCCACGTTCATGCGCTTGCAAACACGTTTTGAATAACGTTGGATCTCGGAACATGCATTTGCAAAAGCTCTTGAAGGAAAAGGTTGAGTGCAATAAAGGGTGGAAGTGAATTAATCGTTCGTTGATTTTATTCGAAAAGCGTTCAAGAGAGAGAATGGGAATGCAGATTTCGATGCTAATATCAATTTCATATGCACGAAAAATCGAATGTTAATGGAACCTCATTAAATTATATATTCACTTGATAATATCAGGTTAAATGTTGATCTTAAAATTTTCGAGAAAAGTGATTATGAGTCAGAGAGAATTTTTTTAATTTTACTCAATATTTTTTATAATTATTTTTGTTAATTATCAACTAGTGAATAAAATGGTTCAATCATAATTAGATAAGAAAATAAATAATGAATAATAATATTTCTTTTGATGGGCAATTTTTCTTTCCTTAATACTTGTATAAAAAAAGGAAAACTAAACTCAAAAAATTTTGTCAATCCTCGAAGGATTAATCATATGATCAAAAATTTTGCTTCAATTTTTAATTTTTCATTGATTCTTCGATTTTGATCGACTCTCAAATTTAATTGTGCAATTGTAACGATGAAATTTAAATCGACATACGAAATATACGAAATAACGAAAATTCAATAGAGTTTTTTGAAAAATTTTTGATTGGAAGATTCAATTTTTCAAAGATGAAAAATTGGACTTGATATAAAAAAAGAAAAAAGAACAATTACACGAATGTAAAAATTCGTACGAAATGATCAGATTTGGAATCAGAGTTAAACGTACCAAAATGTAACGCGATTACGGGCGAAAAACGTGTGAAGATTAGAGAACAAAGTTGCAACATTTGGTATGGACAGCTCGTCTAAGTGACGTTACTGAAATCGAATCCAAAAGCGAAACGGGATGGCAATTTCTTACTACGACTGTGATTGGATAATAATTAACGAAGTTGTATTAAGTCTTTAATTAAAACTGTAACTGGAATAAAGCCCAGGAATCCTGTTTAATTAACGCGTGTTATTTAACGCGAATATATCAAATAATACATAATTCGTCGATATGATAAATAATTATTGGCAAATAATTTTATCCCGCATTCCTTTCTCCAAGAGAATTGGACGCAATTATAAGGATATAACAAAAGATTTAATCATCTTCTTTGTTACTGAAAAAAAAAAAAAAAAAGAGAGAGATTCGTTTGATTTGTAATTAAAGCATTCTTCTCGAATACTTTATAAATAACTTTCCGCCTCGATTATTTGATTCAAGGGGATACTTTTTATTCAGAAACCTCGTTCCAAGATCGCGTGAACCGGTTCCAATAATGGTAAAAAGAAAAAAGGAAAAATGAAACAAACCTTATCACCGTTTCTTCATATTCAATTCGTAATTGCAAAGAATATATATCTTCATATATATGCGCAATTATCGATTTGTTGTGCAGAGATTTCAGTGTTGTATACCTTTTCCAGTTTGTCTGATATTATGTTGTAGTTTTTTTGCTGATGTGCAAATATTGGATATCGATAGGGAGATGCGCGAGTAATATGTGCAAGCAAGAGTTCCAGAATTCAATGTGCAAATATTTTTGCATTAAGAATCGATTTGTCTGTATGTAAACGCAGTTGCATATCGTATTTAAAGCAATATCTGTCCGGGAAAGAAAAATACATCTTTGACGCGATATGTTTTTCGATACGTGACGGGAATTTTAAATAATAAATTCGGAAAAAATTTCGAAATCTGTAGTTTTTTAGTTTGTATTTATACATGGATTATCGTTTCTTCTCTTCTGAAAAAATTTTTATATGGGATTAAACTTCTTTTATCGATGAATTTATTCCATTTTATCTGATTGTTATGTATAATTATTATTGTATTGATGATAATTATCTATCATCATTAACTATTTTATAAATTTTATGCTCAAAAAAACGTGTTTCATTTTTATTACGTGTTTTTATCGTGTTATTCGTTGGGTTGAGTTTCTTGATATAATATGATACAATAATGTTCTACAATTACTTAATTATAATCAGTTATAATAATCAGTAATAATAATCATAATAATAATCATAATAATAATCAGTTTGTTTATATGCATACTTCTAAATTCTTTCTTAATCTTTTTACAGTCGATATTGCATTTTCTGGTTATTAAATAATTAGATAATAAATATATTTAACTAAACGAAGTTTCATACAAGCAACTTTTACTTATCCCAAGAAAATTTAATCTTCAAAGGAGTAAATATCAAAGAGAAAAGGCTAGTATCCTACACAAGTGTTTATTTTAGCCTCTTTCTTTCGTAATTTTCCTCAAAAATTATGGAGAAAAATAAAGAAATAAAATTGTTATGGTATAGTTATCTCATAACGAATTATACTTTATCCTGTGTTCAGTGACGAATCAAATATTTTAATGGATTATTGTTGAGGTATTTGTAGCTAAAAGGGGAAGAGCAAAATAATTAAATGCACGAGAATTTGGGACGATATTAAGGAAAAGCTACCTTTAACGCTTGAATTAATTGAGATATATTGTATTGTGCAGCGAAGTAATTTATTATCATTTGATCTCTGTCGATAAAATTCTCAGCCAATAATTTCACATAGAAATGTATATATATATAT
>NW_006263480.1:313625-315126 GCF_000469605.1 Apis dorsata
CTAATATTCAAATTTTATCATCATACCATTTATGATTTCCTCCATTCAAAAAAGATATTTTCATTTTTATGATAAATAACCAGAAACCTAGACACTCTTCTTTCATATCTCAATCTTAAACGAAATTTAAACGCTTCAATTTGTTCGTATCACTCTCTTTTAAAGAAATTTTTTAGAAAAACGGACGAAATACACGCAATATTGGAATAATTCATAATTCAAAGGAGATTTCTACTCTACTTCATCTTTTAGAACGAGTTCGATAAATTCGAATAATTCGATAGAAAATTAACACACGAATTGAAAATGCAAAGAAGAAGGATAGAAAATCTGCGAATAAATTTGAACATAGAAAATATCGTGCCGTTCTTTTTTTGATCACATCGTAATTTCGATGTGAATTCTCGAGAATTTTCAAAGTTCCTTCTCCTGTGTGAAAACAGTGCTTGCACGCGAATGCTTTTTATCGATCGTCTCGCTCGGTTTTTTATTCGAAATTATTTCAAAACGTATTTATATCGTTCAATTTTCAATTCATATTTCAATTGCTTTTTAATTCGTTTCAAAAGATTCCATGTACTTGTGACGAAAATGTTTGCAATAGTTTCGAAATTAAGAAGGTTATTTATTTTGTATATTTCATATTTCGATTAAATTTCTTTTTTTTTACCAAATATTTAAAAAATTTAATAATTCGAAATATAAAAAAAAATAATGAAATTATCGATTTCAAATAAAAACTTTCGAATTTCGAAATTAAATTTTCATCTAATCGGACGTGCAACAGTTGCTACCTAGATAATTTAAGTGGTACGATCTTAAAAAAGATCGCCCTGAAACTTCGTAAATACATCTACGTGGTTTACGTAGTGGTGTTATTATAATATCTATATTTGTGGAACACGTTTGAAAGATCGATTCCAGAGACGAAGAAAACAAACACAAAAGTTATGGTATAAAGAAATATCGGTTAAGGCTTATTTATTAAGTTATATATCGATATAAGTTGGCGTTAAATGAAGCAGGACGGAGATATAGCGCCGTCTCACTTTATCTCGCCATAACACATTTATCATTTCATCCAGCGCAAATTAAATTACTTGTAATTCAATGTTAAATTATTGATGAAGCGACCAAATTCTTAACACGAGATAATTCTCAATCTTAACATTTTACAGTTTTATTGAAAATAATATATTGATCTTTAATTATCATTAAGCTCGAATCTCTATGATGATTAAATCGCAAGTCATTGCGCATGCGTAACTTGCTTTCTTATGATAAAATGTATTACATTACTAAACTTCAAGCTTTACATTGGGATAAATATTATTTAACGATACGTTTAAAGAATGATAATCGATAAATATTTCCACAATCCATTAACATGTAACAATTTGTAAAAACAGATAAATAAACAACCATTCCCCAACAATCTCTCTCAATCTCAATCTCAAAACATGACGTACGCGCGAACATAACCTAGAAACGAAAACGGATT
>NW_006263480.1:315134-315368 GCF_000469605.1 Apis dorsata
GCTCTCTTAAAATTCGTATACCAACTATTATACTTAAACTTTAAGCTTTACATTGTGATAAATATTATTTAACGATACATATAACAAATGATAATCGATAAATATTTCCACAATCCATTAACGTGCAACAATTTGTAAAAACAATTAAATAAACAACCATTTCTCAACAAGTCTCAATCTCAATCTCAAAACATGACGTACGCGCGAACATAACCTAGAAACGAAAACGGATTA
>NW_006263480.1:315541-319157 GCF_000469605.1 Apis dorsata
TTCTCTTAAAATTCGTATACGAACTATACGGAATAGTATTGAAAAAATTATCGTTTTACTACTGATAAATCTTCATTTCGAATTCAGAGTACGTGGAAAATACATTTGGGAATACTGCGCCTCGATGAAAAAATGCCATTTCCCTTTTAACCCTATTGGCATGCTGCCCGCATTTCGGTTCGAGAAACTCGAAAGAATCGCGTTTCTGTCATCGTGTCGTCGACGATTACTCTCGTCTTGCAAAGCGGTCCGCAAAATTGCGAAAAGCTTTAAACCTTTCTTCTCCCCTCGCGGTTCGCGGTTATTCTATCCTCCCCCTCGGTTACTCAATCCTCTCCACTGGAGTTTTATAAGGGCGATACGGCGGAATTCTCCAGATAAATTCAACCACTTCATTTGTGTATATATGTATATATGTGTATATATATGTATTTGGTGAATCTGCCAAATTGATAAAAGCTAACGTAACGAACGAAACGTCCGGGGACCGGGTTAAATAAAAACTTAGCTGAAAAACTTTTTCTCCATTTAATTACATTTTCTTAAGGACCGTCGAGAATTCTTCTGAACAATTTTCGGTCCGCGGATTTTTAACTGAATGGAGGAGAATGTTAACTTTCTAAATCGCTTAATTTTTATATTATTTTTATTTTAATTCATTTTAATTTCATGTAGTCATTTTCTGGAGTAAAAATTCTTTTTCTTCGGAAAATTTCTGAAACTGTCGAATTGATTGTTTGTTAAAAAGATTTTCGTATTAATTTAATTTTGTATTTATATTGTAACATTTTACAATAGTTAAAAAAATTAAACTTACGTTCTATATAAACGTTAAAAGTATATTTCGAACCAGCATTTTCAATTTTCTCTGTCTGTTATTTTTCCAATGATACTCTTATCCTATCTGACCTTTCAATTCCACAGGATTTTACACGAGTTTCACATTTCACAGGCGATTGCCTACTTTAATTTCATTTTCCAACACACATTCCCAAAAGGTACACCAGTCAATATAAATAATGTACACAACATACATAGACGAGTAACAATAAAAAAATATATTTTTTATTATTAATCCTTTGAAGGAGATCAAAGTAGACTCAAAATTGATACAACGATAATTTCGACTCTTATTAAGCGATACAAGTGAATTAGAAGAAGCGAAACGAGAGAGCGAAACCAAGGTTATAGGTATAAGATTATAAGATTACAAGAGCTGATCCTGATTTAAAATTAAATTGCTACTTTTTTTTTTTTTTTTTCTATCGATATTTTCTATATTTCCTTTTGACCTATATCCCGTTTTGACCTTTAGAATCGACCCTCCAAACAGGGTCTCAAGAATGTATTACCATCCCGTGTAAACAAAATAATTAAACTACCATGAAGCTTAATTTAAATTACGATAATAATTGTTGAAATAAATGCAAAAATATGCTCACGCAAATCCTAAATAAAATAAGCCATGGTATCCAACGATCACGTTTGATAATTAATGTTTTAATGATTAAAATGATAGAAATAAAAATTTACATAAATTTAAATGAAAAAAAAGAAGAAAAACTTTATTTTCGAACTCAAAGGGAAATTCTTGATTTTAATCATAATTAAATAGGTCAAAAATCGCGTAATCTAATCGAAATTTTCCATTGATATTCCAACGATATAAAATTCCTTTTTTACCAACTTCTTTAACGAAAAAGTACGTTTGCTTCTGCTATATCACCCTTCTACTTCATTTGCTTATACAAATAAATAAAAAACAATTTTTAAATTCAAATAAACAATTCGTAATAAAACAAAAATTGTAAACGCATTATCTCGAATCGTACAACGAACACGTTTATTTTAAACGTTGTCTTCGACAAATGATAGTGAAAATCATAAAGCCTTCTTGAGTTTTAAAACGCCATATCCCTTGAACGATAACAATACAAAGAGAGGATTGTCGCGCGTGGATACAACGAGACGATTGTGTCCACTAATAGTGGAAAACCATTATTGAGAAACACTTTATTACCCAAGAATTGTGCGGTCTCTTCTTACGGTTTTTTACGGAGACACGAAATTTCTTTTCTGGTTTTAAATTACGCGCCGCACAAATAGCTCGACAAATAGCAGTAGTGCATCCCTTCTGCACAATTGGATTAAGCCGAGAGACCGAAACATCTGGCCAATATCTGTATCGATAACGTGGGGGGATTGGATTAGATAGGGAGCATGAATCGATATGATTTTTTGGGGAGGGGGAACGAACATGGTTTTGCAAAAAGAGGGTTTTTTTTTTCAATGGAATGGACAATTTAAAATTTTGTTAAAATGAAAAGTGTTTGTAAACGCGAGGAATTGTACAGTGTTCGATTATTTTAATAAAAAAAAAAAAGTATATTATGTATTACATTATGGCGTATTTTAAAATTCGAATGATAAAAAAATGATTGATCAATGAAATTTTCATTAGAAGGGAGTTGTTATATTAAAGAAAATATATAAAAGTAATCGTTAATTTTTTAATGTATTAAACTCATCGAATCAAACTTTGATTGATATCTTAAAGTAAAGAAGTGTAGAAGAATCATTAAGAATTTTATTTATAACAATATACATGAAAATTCCAAAAAAACATGTCACATTTAAGAAAAAAACAGAATTTTTCGTATCGTAAATATAAATCGATTCATCGAATCTTCGTAAGAGTTTTAAACTTTCGAGGTTTCGAATATCCTTGGTTTAAAATATTAAACCTTAGTCTGCAATCTGTCGCAGTTAAGTACACGAGAGTGTGATACCAGCAGAATATTCCTCTATCTTAATAAATCGCATCCGGAAAATTTAATCCGATTTCGAGCTCCAGAAATTTCGTGGATGAAGGAAACCAAGAAACTCTGTCATCGTCCAATTAAAAAATTGAATTCTCTTTAAATAATTCTTCCAAAATATTTTTTTCTCCCTCGATGTCACGATTCCTAGCAATTTTATATATATATATACACATTGCTTGGAAATCTCCATTCGATTTTCAACGAGGACAAAGGGATAGAAATTTTGCGCCACTTTTGGCTCCGCTTCGTCTGCCGTATACAGTTCTAGTTTTTGGCAGATTCTTTCAAAGATTCTCTCTCTCTCCGTGTTTCTTTGTCCGAGGTATATATGCAGCAATCGGAGGCTTTCATTTGGCCTGATTGTTCCACTGTTCCCTACGCTTTTTCTTGCAAAAGCCTTGTTATTCGATAAATATTAGGCTGCTCCTAGGGAAGTCAATTGCAATTTTTAATGATGTGGTTCGTAATGTAATTTGATTCTCATTAATTATATCTTTAATATCGTAGTTATAAATTTTTAAGTTGTTCAATTGCATCCAATTGTGAATCTTATAAAATTTGAAAAACTAGATTTCTCTTCAAAAAATTAAGAAATTTTTTTTGTGTCATGGAAAATTAAAGTTATAATAGTGTGAATAGAATATATAATATAATAAATCAATTAAGAATATTTAACAATATTTATATTATTTTATTTATTTTTTTTTTTATAATATATATTGGATTAATATATTATTGGAAACTTTTATTAATATATTTATTAATATATAATTTTTAATATATATTAAATTTTA
>NW_006263480.1:320094-331464 GCF_000469605.1 Apis dorsata
AATATATATTAAACTTTATTTTGTATATTTTGTATATATTTAATTTTATTTTATATTTGATTAATATATATATTGGANAAGAATTAAGATTATTCAGATATAATATTTTTTTAAGCATAGGGTTCATTAAGTGTTGAACAATTTATGGGTAAAAGTGTACACAATACACTGAATGTGATATATGATAAAAAAATTCGTGCAATAATTTTTTAATGAAAGGAACAAAAATATTTTTTCCAATGTTGATACACTTGTCCCTGATATTCGTGCCAATTTTTAGCCATCGATTTTACAAGTAAAATTTGCATTTTCGTGTACTCGGCAATTTTTTTAATTACATTGAATAATGTACATATACGCATTATTTATTAATAATGTCGCGTTAATAATATATTAAAAATATATATATTTTTTTTATTCACACGATTTTACAATGAATATTTTACCAGGGAGAAATTGTAAATTTCAAAATATTTTTTGAACGCATAAAATAACAAGTCGAATTCTGTGTGCATCGGAAGATATTTATCTCAAGTTTATTAAAAGATAGATCAAAGTAAAGGGTATAGAAATCTCAATGAAGAGTAAAGAAAATTTTTCTGCGTTCTAATTCATTTTCCAAGAAATCCACTTCTTCGTATACCAAATTATTTAAACGTAATTACGTAAACATTTTACATGAATCTGCTTCCCTTAAAAACCATTCACTTTTCTTATTCATTTTCTATTTTACGTACGTTATATTTTATCCGGATTCGGATTTGTTACTTCGACCAGTTCTTTCCAGAAATTAAAATTGCGATCGAATTGTCGAAGAGATGAAAAAAAATTGTCTTTGCGAATTTAATGATAACAAACTTTATTGCAAGTTATTCGTGTATTTTATCAGAAAGAAATTCAAATTTTCTTGACGTCTTTTTGCTTCCATCCTATATTTATTATATCTTCCGTATAAATTTCAACGTCGATTTCAATTTTAACTTTTATTTACATTCCGTTTCTTTAAATATTTTTATAGTATAATAATAAACATAATAACAAATTCTATAAAATTATCTTTACAAAAATTCAAATATCGTTTGATGATGTATTTTAGTGGAAATGTATGTAGATATTATTATTATTTTTCTTTTCTCAATAAAAATTTTTCACATACATAATTTAATTGAAATGTTGCTAGACTTTTTCATTTCTTTGTTATCTTAACGTCAATTTATTTGGTAATATCAACTTATGAAAAATAAAATAAAGTAAATAAGAGGATACTCTTAAAGTACATATCGATCGAGAGACTTCTTTTATCAAGTTACAACCAATTGAAGTTTGCCTTAAATGAAGCGAGACAGGGATGGAGAGGAGCCGGCAGTGAAACGGAGACAGAACGATGCCTGCCTCTGTCTTTGTCTAACAAGTGCAAATTTCGCAATAACTTAATAAATAAACGATCGATCGATACTTTGTGTACCGAACTTTGTGTTTATTTTGGCCTGTAGAATCGATTTTCTAAAAATACAAAATCTTGTATATTCATTGTGAAAAAAAAAAGGAGGGAAAAGAAACACGTTTTTGTGACGAGGAGAAAATCATTTGATTTTCAAATAATTTTATACATCCGGTTAGAACAGTTTTATGTGCTTCAGATTTTCATCAATTCGAGAGTTTTACAATTTTATTTAATGAGAGTTGGATGCAATTGATAATCGTACTTTAACGTTTTTTCACAGAGCAAAGGGGAACTTTCATCCCGATTATAATTAAAAATTTTATATAATGATATTGTATTGAGAACAAGGAATATTTGCAGGAAATAAATGTTACGTATTTTTATCGATTATTGTAAAAAAAAAAGGCAAATAATGGTCTCTCATCTCTCGTATTTCAGTGAAAAATAAATTTAATAAAATTATTGTCGATCAAAACATTTATATTTTGATAAAATTTCAGATCATCGTGGTTGCTACATTTAAAGGAAAATGGATTAAACATAATTTTGTTGATAAAGTAATATTTGATGAATCATATGATAGTATGTGAAAGAAGTATTTATTACATAATAATTAAGATTCGAATTATATTAAATTTTCTTGTCATTTAATCGTATTTTTATAAAAATTGAAATATTTTGAAGATAAAATATAGATAAAATTACAGTTTAACGGATGAACTTATAATTAAATGATCTCTCAATTTATATGTATTTTAAAATACAACCAATTGTTGTTTGATAGATAAATTTGCAATTAAACGATTATTAAACGATTTATTGAACGATTATTTCACGAAATAAATTATTTACTATTGTTATTTATCATTTAATTTTAATGAAAATAGTTTCTTAATACGCAAAGTTATTGTTACCAACAATTGCTGACTAACACGATTATTATTGCATTCATTATTCAATACGTATTCTGAAAATTAGTTCAAAAATAAATAGTTTTAAATCAAGAAATAAAGAATAATCAATACGATACTTTATTTTACATTAATATATTATTTTTCCAAATATTCTCAAATTCCTTCAAATAATTAAATTAGATTATCGGATAATAAATAATTTTTTAATTATTATTCGAATATAAATTTCATCCAATTTGACGTTACAGTCGAAAGAGAATAATTTTTCTTCTTATTTCAGTGTGCTTATCTCAGTGACGCGAATATGAAATTCCATTGAATATCTGCAAATAAAACAGAAAGAAACTTCTTGTAAAAAAGGGTATGTACGATGTCGAGCGGGTTTCAGGTTATCAGGACACCAAGATTCTGGGACATGCAAAGAGAGAATATTTCCTGTCGTTATCCTGTCTGTTTCGTTACTAATTCATTTCTATTGTCCCTTGTATCTTCTCTATTTTATTTAAAAAAAAAAAAAAAAAAAAAAAAAAATCCCGATATGAATAACAAAACTATCCTTTTTTTTTTTTTTTTTTGACTGTAAATTAAGCAAACTTCGCGACTAAAACTATTCTTCCTGATCGATGTCGAGCACTAAATAGCTTAAGAGATTTATACAAAGCGGGGTGCTCGCCTTTTGAAAGTTTTTTTTTTAAACACTGGCATGAGAATGAGTTTTTTAAATACGTTTTTTAAACACGTTTACGATGAAATTTTTAACGAAGGTATTTTAAAATACCGCGCCATTGTTCTTTGCGGTTAGAATTATTATTTAAAATTGAAGTTTCGAAACGAATTTTTATTATTATTTGAAAATTTTAATAACGTAATGAAATTATATCGATCGAAATTTAATTTAACTGTTTCGGGACTTGTTGTGACTGTTGAAAAAATAAGATTAAAGTTATTTAAAAATTTGTAAATGATTGTCAACTTTTTTAATTCATTTTTAATCTTAACATTTAATTTGATTTAAATTTTTAATAATGATAAATCATTTATTGTTTCGTTGTTTGCAACTATTTCTATCAGCAGTTTTTAATTTCTTTAAATTTACAACAAGAGGAAAACAATTTTATTGCTGAAGAAATAATTCATCTTAATGTACAATTTATTTTTTTTTCTTGTTAATGAAATGATATAAATATTATTCAAGTTTTATTCAGCTTCATTATTAGAACATTTAATTATTATTTAATTATTATTAAATCAATAAATAGATTTACGCATTTATGTATAAAATCATTTTACGTGTAATAATTTAATATTATGAAAATTTTCGTATCTTAATATAATGCTTTTCACAATCTATTTTTTTTTTCTTTTTACTTTATGAAAACTATTGCTTATTTACATGCATATTAAAAAACAAGGATTAATGTAAATAAATATTTAATTAAAAGCGTTATCCGTGAGCAAATATTGCGATTACGATGATTACGTCTTTACATATTACGTACTATTTATTATGCGTTTGAATTAATGCAAAATTTGCATAAATAATATTTTGTTTGTAGATATCTATCCAATTCTATTCTCTTGCACAATTTCTCTTTCAATTTTATCACGAAATTGTATCCCGTGAAAATTATATCCATTTTACTATATACAGATTCTATTACTATTGAATTGTACATTTAGGATACCAAAATATCTCTGTTCTTGGCTGACGCAATAGAACGAAGGATAAATCGATTTATCGATTATATTTTCTTATTAATCTTATGTTGATATATAAGTGGAATTTTCTTCTATTTTTTAACAATAATAATTATAATCATAATTTCTTATTTTAATTTAATAGATTATTAAATTATTCTTGCATTTTAATTAATTAAATGGAATAAAATTAATATAATATAAATATAAATTTAGGTTATTATAAAAAAAAATAATAATTTTAAAATTCCCATTTTGTCTTATTTTTCCTGGAATCTTATTTTCGTATTTTCTTTTAAAGATGTCCCCGTTTTTTAAATGATTAATAGTCTTTTTTGATGGAAGTCTGTTTCAAATCTTTTTTAAAAAAACTTATTATTATCTTTCTATGTCTTATAAATTAATATTTTATAGTAATAATATTTCTTCAAGTTATGATAATAATTCGAAACAATTATTTGATTTTACAAGTGTATAACAATATTAGTATTCTTTTTTTTTAATATAAATATGAAATAATTACTCAAAATAAATTT
Organism: Apis dorsata; assembly: GCF_000469605.1. NCBI lineage: Eukaryota > Metazoa > Arthropoda > Insecta > Hymenoptera > Apidae > Apis > Apis dorsata. Next base: position 324,687 of record NW_006263480.1, read on the forward strand.
CTTCGTTATGTATGATATTTGAATATCACTTTTATTAAATATATATCCGCGATTACATTTTAATATTCATATTTACATATCGTATAATGAACAAGAGTGATTTTACATTACACGTTACTATAATCATTTCATTCGAGCGTGAAATATTAAATTTCAGGTGGTTTTTAAGTAAAAGCAATAATAAAATAATAAAAAAAGAAATTTTATCGTAATAAACCGCATTTAAACGTTTTAATGAATTTTAAATTCATGGCCGAAAAATTCACTTTAAATTTTATGCAAATAAAATTGTAATATAAATATAATTTTAAATTACTTTAAATTAATCTCTCCTTCGTGCTCCTTCCGACTCATTGACTTTTCTCGACGATGAACAAATTTGAAAGTGATGTAAAAAAACTTTCGTGTCGAAATTTTTTTCTTCTCCTCTCTCTTTTTTTTTTTATCGCATTTTCTCTCTCGTATTTCTCTGTCTCGAGTCAGCGATGCAAAAGTAAACATCAAACTATCTTCTATTGCGCGTCGCAGTTTTCATTGTTCCCTCGTGGCCAGATTTCAACCGTTTATCTATCCTAGACTCGCAAAACAATAAAAAAAAAACTGAACCACCGTTTGCTTGAATCCCTGTAAATTCTCTATAAAAAATATTTAATCGTGTTGTTTTTTTTTTTTTTTTCTTTTTTTAAAATGGATTTACTTCCGCTCTTCCGTGAATTTATATCCTTTGCCGCGGAAAAGATTTAAAATTTATATTTTATAATTTTTTTTCTTTCTATCATTTTGATGGCTTTCAAGTGAAAGAATAATTCGCGCATTTTCTATCCGTGAATATTATTCCAAAAACTTTTTCAAGATGATCCTTAATTTTATTTCACTTGTTTAACACGAATTCCAAGAGTATATGATAAAATATTACACAATATATTTGTATTCGTATTGTATCATGCATTTTAATTATTATTTAAATGCATCTGTAAAACAATAAATCTTCTTATCTACATTTTTTTTATTGATTCGCGAATTAATATTTAAATTTTTCTTTTCGAACATTGTTGCTATCCTTCCCACAAAATTATCACATTCGAGGAACATCCCTTAAGATTTGATTTAAATTATCCATTTGAAAAAATTTTTCGATATCTTTGTTACCAAGATTACTAAAATCTTCTTTATTCTCGTTTAAAATTTTTATTATCGATGATAAATTTACCATTTCTCTTCGAAAGAAGAAGGCCATTCTTTCCTGCATATTTTCCATCGAACGAAAATTTTTTAAGGAAATAATGTCGATACTCGTAAATGCTCAACTCTATCCCTTCCGCGACACATCGATAGATATTTTTTCCTTGGGAAAGAAGAAGACCGTTTCCTTAGAGAGGCCACGTTCATCGAACGCCCATCGAGGTTATAACGTGCTTGCCAATTTATCTTCTCGAAATCCCATCTTATGATAAATCGTGCGGTCCACGATGACACTTGGTCCAATTTGCTTTTTCGTGGATCATGCCAAGATATCGTGTTCCTCTTTTTCTTAGAAAATATAGATCGAGTAGAAATAGGAATTTCGTGATTTCCAAATAACTCGTTCGATTCTTTTTTGAAGAGAGGAAGAAACGCTTTGAGGGAGAATGCAAATAAAATTGTAATGTAAATATAATTTTAAATTACTTTAAATTAATCTCTCCTTCGTGCTCCTTCCGATTCATTGACTTTTTCGACAAATTTGAAAGTGATGTAAAAAAACTTTCGCATCGAAATTTTTTTTTTTTTTATCGTAAACTCAGATTGTATAAATTCTCTTTTAAATTTGTTTCTTATCGGTGTTATAATAAGAGTAACAACATGTCAAATAAATGTATCGAAAATTTTTGATGTATGAATATAAAAAATTATATAGATACATAGTAGAAGAAAATATATAAATGATAATGATATATACAAATGTTTGTGTATTTGTATATAAAAATTCATAGAAAGATACATGGTAGTTAAAGAATGAAATAAAATCTTTTTTCGTGTTCAATAACAAATCTTTTGCATAAACATCCATAATCTAACTATTAATCAATTGCAACTATTAATTAAATTAGTCGAAAGTGATATTATACTCCATATATAGGAAACATTTAATGAAAAAATATTCGCTTGTCTGTGTCAATAAATGAATACACGATTGTTCATATATAAATAAAATTGATTTAGAATAATGTTTAATTGGATTTAAAAAATCTTGCAAGCAGAATCACTCTGTCTAATTATCTATCTCGATAATTTCAGATAAATGTATAAAATTGTTCTTGTAAAATTTTTTGTGTAATAATAATCAAAATTATAATCAATATAGAATCGATTATATAGAACATTATATAGATTATATAGAATAAATTATAATCAATATATAATCAATATAGAATATATTTATTTCGGTGTTTGAAAAAGTATCTTGAATATCCAATTGAATATTATTCAATTAAATTCATTCGACACGATATCATAAATTCATCTATTTGTAAATTGAATCATTAACCATTCCTGATTTCATTCTGGTAGTAGAAATGATAGAATTCTGCAGGTATGGAAAAATAACTGAAGGATGCCGAAAACTTGTTGGACGATCGTGATCTACCGGGCAATCTTGGGAAAAGCGAAATTCTTTATTGGAAAAGTTGTTGAGAGGAACAGTTGACTGGCTCGAGAAACTTTGCCTGTATAAGAAGCACGCGATCTCGCTTAAGAGGGAAAATTTGATGCACGCGAGTCGATGGTATTTTGGTTGATTAAAATTTAACCTTAAAACCGTTTAAAACCGATGGTGGAAAGAAAATCTTGTTTAATAAAATATAACGAGCTTTTCGATCTTGCGTCAATTAAATTTATTCAATTCTTCTTTTTTTTTTTAAAAATAAAAGAGATTTAAAAAAAAAGTATTTTAAAAGAATTTCTTTGAACGGAGGCACAGCGTTATGATTCAATTTTGGGTTGGATTTTATCGCGTGGAATATTACCCTTTTTTCCTTCTTTCGTTTCTCATTAAGAAAATTGCCAATAATAAATTTTCGGGATTTTAAAAGTGAACGCGTTTCAATGAAAATTCGTTTCACTTCGAGGCATGAATTATTCTCGGGAATATCGTTTTAATTTCGAAAAAGGAAACCGCTTGTAATCGCTGAGATATATTCGTGTAATTTGTTCGATGAGTGCAATGAATATATTTTTAATAAATTAGAAGATTGGATGTGAAATTCATAATTGAATATTTTTTTTTTTTTGGTTGACGAGAAATTTCTTTGAGAGGATGAATTAAACGTTTAATTTAAAATTTATCTCATTTCATATTACTTACAAAATTATGTTTGAAAAACAAAATATCCATTAAAACTTTAAACTCAACTTCATATTTTGTTTAAAAAAAATTGTTTTATATACAGAATATCAATGAATTCCAATTTTGAAGGATCGACTTTAGATCAAATATAAAAAACAAAAAATGTTGATCAAAATTATTTATTAAATTATAATCAATTTGGATTGGACAAAGTGAGAATGAAATCACTCTGTCTTTGTTATATCATCGTTTATTCTTGCCTATTCTTCATTTAATGCTTATAACTTGATAAATAAACCAAACATCAAATTATATTTTTTGTATATTAACTTTAATATTTATTTTATTTATAGACCTTCCAAGAATGTTACAACATAAAAATAATAAATTAATTAAAAAATAAATCGAGTCCAATTTTCAAACTAGAATTAATAATCTCACTTAACCAATAAATCTTCGATCAATAGAATCAGAAAAATTTTTTATATTTAAATTATATTTTTTGTATACTAACTTTAATATTTATTTTCTAGATCTAGACTTTCCAAAAATGTTTCACGAATAATTATGACTTGTATATAAAAAAACTAAGCAATGGTATATTACATAAAAATAATAAATTAATTAAAAAATAAGTCCAATTTTCAAACTGGAATTAATAATCTCATTTAACCAATAAATCTTCGATCAATAAAATCAGAAAAATTTGTTATATTTTAATCCACGTGAAGATTACTCTTTACTCTATTAGTTTCGAGAGAGGGTTGATCCGTATCAAATAATTTCCACGAAAAAAATGTAAGAATTTCACGCGATAATTTTGATCACGCAATACATATCACATCGTCGAGAACGAACTAACTAGGCAACGAGCGAATCCATTACGGTATTAATATGTTTTTTTCTTTTCTGAACAGTTTTGCTCGCGTTTTCAGAATCAAGTTTAACATCGTTAACGACATCGTTACTCATTCCTGTTTGCGTGTTTCACGAAGTGCGATGTATTTCGTCGATAGAAACGAAATTGTACTAGCAAATAATCACTAATCACTGTGAAATTTTTCACGATCTGAGTCACAAAGTTGAGATCTAAAATTGCAAAATTCAATTGAAATGAAAATTGCAATTGGACGGATAGAAAGAGATCTTTGCTTCGACACGATTTTTGATTCGAGACAAAGATATTTACTCTCGGCTCCATTTCGAAAACGAAAAGGAAAGATATATAAGGAGGAAGAAAGAAAAAAAGGGATTGCGAGGCGCGAAGAGATCAAAGAGATTTTTTTTCTTAAAATCCTTGCAAACTTTATCGAAGAAAATGTTGAAAAGTGAAGGTTAATTAAGTTGACCGAACCAGATGGTTAAAAGTCGCTATTATGAAAATCGCTGTACTCGGCCATCTTGGAAAGAATTACTTTTTAAGAATTTCTTTGTAAGAAAAGAAACGTGAGAGAATGTATTTCGAAGGAATTTTCTCATTGGCAAGTGAAAAAGGAAACGTTCTCTTTTTTGGGGAGATCAGTATAAAGCAAATGAAATTTGAAAAATTCGTACGATATATATATCGAATTGTTATAAATGAAATGAATAATGAAGTTTTTAATTTTTAATATTTATAAAAATAATATCAATTAAATATATACTTGTCCGTCGAAAAATAAGATTTGAATCCGTTCGAGACGCCATTTTGGTACCACGTGATCGAGTGAATATAGACGAAAGAAAAGAGCGGGAATATTTTGAATTCAATCGATGTATTTATATTATTTTTAGAGAAGATGTTTTACATGTCTATTTATTTTTGTTACGAAAAATTCACATCGATATAGAATTAAATGTATATAATTATTATATTAGAATAATTATCTGGAAATGTATCAATTTATATTGCAATTAAAATTTTAATTGTTATTAATAAGCGATCTATTCAACTTTAGTTCAAATACAGTTATTTAACAATAAATTTTTCACACCAAAAGCAGATAGGAATTGAATTATTGCAATTATTGCACGATAGCTTTCTTTGTTTGATTCCTTGAAAATTAAAATAAATCAGAATAATTTTAATATATACATGTAAAAAGTAAAATTTATCACTTTTGTATCAAATTAGTAATTAAATATGTATAAGAGGACGTATTGAAATTATACCACGTGAACAAAGAATAACGAAGGAGAATAATAAATGTAAAAATTTATTGAATGGTAGCAATTTTATATCTCATCCGAAGAAATTGAGTCTATAAATTCTGCGAATACGTGTATAACTTACTAGAATTGTTCGATTAATAATGTGCTTGAACAGTTCAATTGATTCAAACCCTTTTTTTTTTTTTAACAAAGAGCATAAGGAATTTTGATTAATTAAGGAAAAGATATTTTCACATAATTTTAATGTTAAATCTGAAGAAATTAATTTATCTGGAAACGATACATTCTTTGAAATTGATGGAAATGATATTTCTAAAACAAATAGAGATATAAAAATTTTAATAAAGCACCATATACATAGTTTTTTTTTTAGATTTCTGATATTGATATCACATTGAAATGTGAAATGAAATATATGCATATATTCTCTTAATTAATAAAAATTCTTTATTATTTTCATTCTAGAATTTCATCATCCTGTCCTTTAATGATCGCTATTTTAAAAGTTTTTGTCATAAAAAGTTCATTCTTTTCCAGACTTTTGCATGTTTATTAAATAAAAATTTAAAATTTAAAAAAAATTCACTGAAAAATTTTATATTAGATCAAATGGAAATGAGATATTAATTTTTCCATGGAATAAAAATTCCTAGTTCGAGCCAATTTGAATAAGCACGAGATGATACTAGATAAGATTGATCCATACGTACATAATAATGAAATCTTTAACAATTGATTGAAAAGTAAAAAAAAACTTAAGAAAAATAAGTATTCTCAACTAAAATAATTACAATAATTCTTCACAGTAATGTGAACAATTATTATTCACATCATTAATATTTTTTAATATTTAATATATACCATAAGAGAAAATTTTCACCATATTTTATCCTAATCATTTCATCTGTAAAAAAGGAATATATTTTTAACTTAACAGCAATTTGCCTATCGATATCATCTCTCTCAAAAAAAAATAAAAAAACAATACAATGACAATGTTCAAAAAGTGTTAAACAAATCAAGAACACGAAACAAAAAGAATTGTACCCCTTAAATCCCTTATTAGAAGAGAAAAATTCCTGAAAATTGCCCACTTTTCAGACACTTTTCTCAAGAATTTGCCTATCTATACGATGGCAAAAGAAGATTTGAAAAGAAGATTGTCAGACGGAGTTAATTCTTAACTAAAAAGTACTTTGTTCTCTCAAGTAGATAGTCCACGCAAAAGAAAAAAAAAAAAGAAGAAGAAGAAGAATAGAAACTCACCGGTGCGAGCGTACTTCCTCCTCCTCCTCCTCCTCC
>NW_006263480.1:331869-336166 GCF_000469605.1 Apis dorsata
CCGTGTCGCCTAGGGAAATTTCGCTCTTAAAGGTAATCTCTGAGTTGTAAGTTGAACGAGGTTCCGTTTTGCCAGGTATCTTTCCTTCTTCCCTTTGTTTATACCGTTAATTGGGTTTTTGCGGTGTTTATTTATATAAGAGAAGTAAATAAGATATTGTTGATTGCAATTGTTACGTAATTGTTGCCGATGATCAAAAGGAGGATGAAAAGGAAGATTAGGAATGAAATAAATAAAATATAAGGGCAAACTTTTTGTTCATCTTTTGATAAAATTGTCTTTATTTTTTTTCTTTTTAATTAATGGAGTCGTCAGATTCCAAAATGATTAAATTAATTTTATATCAAATTGTAGAATTTTAGAATGATTTCTTCTTATAAGATCGATGTATAGTGTTATCTTTTGTGAATTATTTTCAATTTCATCCATTATATTTTATAACCACTGTCTATTTCCGACTCTTAAAATGAAATCGCTTATTGATCTCAATTCGGAAAGGAGAGATGGCAAAAAGGCTTATGGATGAAATCTAAAACGATTGCCTTGGAAACCGGAGTCACGACTTTAATATGATCGAAAAAGTCAGGTTTATATGATCCCAAGAACAAATATATAAGGGAGTTTGATTTATTCTCGTCTTTGAAAAAAAAAAAAAAAATAATAAGTAACCCAATAAGAAATGATCGATCGAATAAATGATTCGAATACAAATAAAAATAAATTCTAAATTTCTTTCTTAAGATTGATGGAAAGATTTTTCGTTGAAAAATATGAGAACACTGGTGGAAATTTTGCATTATCCAAACGTTCTTTTAATTGAACTTCTTATTTTATGTACACTATTTTTATAATATAAACAGACATCTTTTCTTAGCCAAGCAGTGAAAATAGAATTTAATTTGAAATTGGCGTCGAAGCGAAACGTTTCATAGCATTCGTATACAGTGTTACCAATATTGAAGTAAAATATCGAAAATTAAATTTCAGAATTCAGAAAAGTAAGTAAGAAATTGGCAAAAAAAAAATAGAAGGATAAAATTGCAAATTGTTCGAAAACAAGCCTAATATCTGGCTTTAATTTCAAAAAAGAGTCAATTTTACAATTCAAATTTTAAGGTTTAAAGCTTTAAAGCTTATTATTATATTAAAGCTTTAAATTTTCAATAAATTATTTTATATTCAAAGCACGGAAAAACTCGCGTGTGAAAAATATCTATGTTTTTCGAAAATTTCCTCATTCCAACGTTCTTATCTTCTATTAGTCCGGATAATGGAGGTTATACCTTATAGACAATGTTCCCACTTTTATCTAGTCTAGTAAGTGAAAAATAAATTGGTGTGTATTCTACGCGAAAGCATGATTTATCGTGCGATTTATCACGTTCATGCTTCCTTTGGTTACGTATACAGGGTGTCCTATTATTCGTGGCATGATAGAAATTAAATTGAGAAATTTTTTTTAAATAAAATTACCATCAGATTACGAATGAATATTACAATCGATGAACGATTATTCCACACTATAATAAGGTAAAAATTGTAGAATAAAATTTTCATTTAAATCATAGAATTTATTCGTGTTTGTAATTATCATTTTCGATCTGTATTTATTCTAAAACGAAATAAAAGATCCGATTTTCACGAGAGATTGCCATTTGTGTTAGAAACGAGACGAGACACCCTGTACATTTACGCAAGAAAGTTAAATGAATTGAGTTAATGCGAAATTTTAATAAAGAATGCGATTTATCGAAAACAAGGAACGATCACAGCTGGTACGGACTGATTGATCTACGATGACTTTACGTTTTCTGAAGGATTATGAAGAAAAATTAGTCCGTCTGTTTGCTCTTTCTACCTTCCTTTCTCCTTCTCTTTCTCTCCTTATTTCTCCGTTTCAACCGATTGAACGGCAAATTTACATCATAATTTCTGATAGTAATCATTTCTGTTTGCTCTTATTATTCGATCGATCGATTTTAATATTAGACTGTTGTAATATGTATGTGTAAAGTATTCCATTTAATGAATGAATAAAATCATTCAGAATTGATAAATTTATCGAGCAATTATTCTTTCGTGTTAATTTGAAATTGCTTTTCTATTTATTCTATTTTAAAGAATAATTATTATATTGATTTAAAATTCAATGTCATTTTTTTTGGATTAATAGAGCTTTCGAATAAATAATTTATAAATAAAATTTTAATATTAATTATTGAATGTTGATTGAAAATATATTTCAATCTTGTTATTCGATGGATGAGATGCATTGGATTAAATTTTATTTGATATCATTTTTAATAAAATTTTATAAACATTAAATTCAGCATTTCATCTGCAACAACTTGATAAATTTTTCATTCGTTAAATATCAAAAAGTAATTTCGTTATCCCTTTAATCATTTTACTGCAAATTTTCATACATCAGAAAAATTTTGATTTTGATATAAACATTTGAAATATGTTATATTTAAAATATTATAACTAATATTATAACATTCAAATTTTATACATTTTCTTCAATATTCTTTATATTCTTTTTTGCTTTTAATAAAAATGTTTCTCTTAAATATATAAAATTGCCAGATTTATTCCAAAATTAATATACTGGAATATTGGTTGATTGATTTGAGCTACTAAAACCAAAATAAATATCAATAATGCTATCATTTATTATTTATTTTCAAACACCCATATTGCAAACGATGTCTCATGCAGTTATGATCGCTGGAAGAAAAATCGAAGAGTTTGGTTCGAAGAATGTGGTACCACGTCTTTCGCGTTTCTATCAAATATGTATAATATATTGATTTCAAAAATATTATTTAAAGGATAGGAAAACTTTGAAATTATGAAAAATTGAGCTGGCAGAATTCTTGCTATGGTAAATTTTTATCAAAAAGAAATACGATGATAAAAAAAATTTCATATGATGAAAAAAAACGTTTCAGTGAATTCATATTTCATGAAAATTTTGATGTATTACATATACTGCTGCTATAATTTTTTTTTTTATCTTTTATTAAAATATCAATGAACAATTTTCTTTTTTTTTTTTTTTTTTATAAAACTTTTTGAGTGTGCAGAATACAACGAGTTACATGTACACGAAGTAATTTTTTTTTTTTTTATTGAAATGTCGTTTCAAGGAGGTTAAATCAATATTCAAAGTTTTAATGCATTTTTCATTTTTTAAATATAATTTTATAACAAGTTGAAGCAAAATTTTAAATTATTTAAAGTATTCAAAATTTAAAGTTCTATCATTCTGCTCTGAAAAGAATTTCAGAGACAAAATTATTATTATAACTTTAACCAATTCGAAAATATTGAAATTTTCCATCGAAAAAATTTACTTACATTTCTTCCAATTTTTTTAAAATCGTATAATTAAAAATTTATAACTATGATATCGTAACGCAACAAATTAATGTCAACCATAATTATATAATAGATTAATAAGCTTTACTTGCTTAACTTAACCAGCTTTAAAATTAGCAAATATGTATATCAGTGATTTAAAATTTCTGTTTAAATCCTTAATATTTCATTCAAGTGGAAATGCATTAAGATACTTTACATCCCCCTAAAATTTTCCACTGCTGAAGAAAAGGATAAATGTGGTGGATTCACTTCAATGTCGAGAGAGCAAGAAGTTAAATATCGTTTCCATGGATAGCACGTTTAGAATATAAAACAGGTCAGCCAAGTGACACATAAGGGTTGGATGGATGAAGCAGATGAGAAATGTAAACCGAAACCGAATAAGTTGGAAAGTTGTCTTTCGACGACCACGTGCGACGACCACAAACTTCAAAACGAAGTAGATCGAAAATTATGCATAGATCGCCACGATTTGAAAGAATAAAGAGAAGGAATAAATCGTTGATCTGCACGGGTTTTCGAAGATTTAGATATTATGATAACTCTCTCTCTGTATACGAAAGAATGTAAATTACTTTGAAAAACTTGGAAAGAAAGTTCGAGAAAAGAGAAATTATGATAAAAATACGAAGTATTAAACTTTATGGTATGGTAATATACAGTGTTTCTCAACCTGTGCAGTATATTTTTATTCGAAACTTATTTTACATTAATTTATATAACGAAAATTTGTTTATTTATCGATATAAATAGCTAATGGAAATATAATAAATGGAAATAATGGTTGGATATTGAAAAAATATTGAAGATTCATCGTGATTATGCGTACTGTTTCATTTTTTTGAATGGTACGAGATTTATATTCGTAGTTCGATCATGAAATAGAATAAATCAACTTTTTTTTTTTTTT
>NW_006263480.1:336362-352231 GCF_000469605.1 Apis dorsata
ACATTGATCGAAATAACTTTCGCTTTATAACTTTTTTAATTTCATTATATAAAAAAAATACGTTTACTCTGATTGCCTCGTATAAATTGATTTTTAAATGCAATCAAAGCTCGGATATTTTACCATAAAACAATTATATCTATATTTATCCTACTAAAAATACATTTCTCAATTACAAAAATATTACACGATACATACGATTGACAAGAAAAATTTATTCGTATGAATTGGCCAATAAACCTTTAAAAAACCAAAAAAATAAAAAGAACCAAACTGATGAACCAAACTATTTGGATCTCAATCGATAAATATGTAAAAGCATATTTACTTATTATATTTTATTGATAGAACCTTACAAATATATTTTCAAATTTAAAGTATCATTAATATTAATATTTATCATAATTTTTGTATCATTGTGATAGCAAATATACGATTTCTTTCTTTCCAAAAATAATCGAAATACTATCACGTGATCGATTTAATTTAAAAATCGAAATTAAAAATATTAGAAATAATTAAAATCGATCGATTATTTAATCAGAATTATGAAAAGTTTATTTAATTATTACATTCGTAAAAATTCTGGAAAAAACATTGACCAAACATTTGTACATACAATTATTTCACGAATATTAGCGATAACAATATCCGATTTTAGATAGATTTCGAATCTTTCATAGGATCATTTCGCAGGTTGATTCGTGCAATTTCCCAAATTTTCCCTCGTTCACGTACGCGTACGAGTACGATGTAAACGAACGTTCATGCATATTGCATAAACTGCAAACGATTTGCACAGAGGCAACGTCAGTGACGTCAGTTGCACCCACGCGTGAAGTTGGCTGGTCTCGTTGGTAAACGGAACAATCGAGTTGAAGGAACCATCCCTCGTTTCTTCATGATCTCAAGGAAGGTTCGTTAGCACGATCGTCTTAATTATATTCAAATGATATTAGTTTCTAAGAATAATGGATCGCGTGGAAACGTGTTAATGGACGGTTCTATAAGGTATCGTGCTATTTTTATTTTCGATGATCATTCGAAAACAGTTTATTTAATAGGGATGTGTTGTTTAATTGGATAATTTAGGATACGAGGAATATATTATTGCTTTTTTTTAAAATGTAGATGTATTGATGAGATTTATCGATTTTTAAAAGATGACAATTGTTTATTTATTTAATTAATTGGAGAAATTCTTTGATCGTAACGATTCACGAAATTGATCATATATTGCGTTATAAGGTATTTAAGTAATAAAGTAATTAATTTCAATAATTTTAATTTGCGTGCATGTAAAGTCCATTGAGTTATATATATTTTTTTTTCCATTGACATTTCTTTTTGTTTCAATATTTTTGAATTTGAAAATTATATTTAAAAATATAATATAAAGGAAAAAATGCATTGAGATGCATTATTATTATTATTATTATTATTATTATTGTATTTTCTTAAAAGAAGATATTTTGTTTTGAAAGAAAATTACTTCAAATGAATTATTCTCTGCATACTCATAAAATTTCTATATCAAAAATTTCTTTTATTTTTCCATTTTTTTTTAATATAACATTGAAACATGTGTGGAAAAATTTTTCACGATAAAAAATATTTAATTTTTATATTTCGTATATCGTAGAAAAATTCCAGATAAAATTATTGTTCTCAAAAAAATTGGTTGGAAATTAATTTCACTTTCTCAAGAATTTTTCCCATCCAACAAGGGAAAATACTTTTTATTTACAAATCATTAAAAAAACTTTTATTATGAAATTAGAATTAAGTAAATTTTGCACATATTCATATATTTATCCATATTTATCTTATATGATGCAGGATCTTCATAATATCAATATATCAGTTGAACATTTTAATGCTTTTTATCTGCAAATGATCCATTTAGTTCTATAAACTCATCACGAGTAACAAGAAACATTATTAATAGTAATTCAAGCCAAGAATAGTCGACAAATGTTAATTGTTCAGCGTGTATTTCAATCTTTGGATGAATGAAATAACAGAAGGAACGAGCAATTTAACAATAGAGAAAGTACTCTTTTTTTTGTCTCGTGATTCTACTATATAAATGATACCAGAGATGAATAATGCATCGTTCCATCTAAAACGTTGAAGGCGTCTAAAACTGGAGGAGAAAATTGATCTACAGAAAATAGATATATCCTATTTTATCGACAGAAACAAATCGAAGATAAAGTGTCTTATGAGGTGAATCGTGTAGAGAAATGTATGATTCGAGATTTATCGAATTGAAAAATTCACCGATATATTTAAGCTTCTGTGGACAAAATATAGAATAGAAATAACTGGTGGTTTTTAAGCTATCTAGCTTTTATTTGTATATAAAATTTTGCAAATTATATATGTAATAAAAAATAAAATATTATCTCGATAATCAGTTCTTCCAGAATTAAATTTTTTAAATAATGGAAATAAAAATTCGCAATCTTAATCTCGCAACGATTAATTTATTTCTTCATTCAAACAGACAAAAAAAAATCATAAATTTCTGAAAAACAAAAAAGTTCTAATCAAAACAAAGATATAGAAGAAATTGAATCGTCATTACCTCGAAGATCCATCCAAAGTCGTATCATCCAGTTGTTTATTATGATCACTAATCGTTTCATTAATTCTTTTGAATTTTTCTTATGTTAAATTGATAAATTAATTAATATTATAATCTCGTCGATAAGGAAGATACAATTCAAAAAAAAATCAGAAAACTAATTTTGAATAACGTTACTACTTATTTCCTGTGTAATATATTTGTAAGTTTGATTCTAATTACAAAAAAAATAAAATTAAATTAATTTTAAAAGCTCCACCCTGTATATACGCATAATACGATAAAATAATATAATATAACAATTAAACGTTCACGTACCATTTTCGAATGAATATCACAAATAATAACGTAGACATTAATAATCCACGATTACACGATTCGTAAATATATTCAACCGTGTATGATATACATATGCAATTAACATGGTCCCTCGCAAGCAGATACGGAAACGGTATGGTTAAATACTTCGAATATCCGGTCGAACATATGCTTGAGTAATCAAAGTAATAGCTTAGGTATTTTCGATAACGTCTTGATAACATGCGACGTGATTGGATACGAATGTGCAGAGGGAGTGGACGGGGAGAAACTTCTTTTATGCATAGCAGTGCGAAAATATAAAAGTTAGAATTTCTTTTTGAACTTTGTATTATGTTTCTCTTTGTGAAATGGAATATTTCTCGATTTGGATCAGTGATTGTTAATTTGATTAGTTGTTGATATTATTTTTTTAATATTATTTTAGTATAGGTTAATTATTTCGCATTGATCGTTTCGTTAATTCTTTTGAATTTTTCTTATGTTAAATTGATAAATTAATTAATATTGTTTTTCTCGTCGATAAAGAAGATGCAATTCAAAAAAAATGCAAAGGAATAGAAAATTAATTTTGAATGATGTTACTTATTTCCTGTGTAATATATTTGTAAGTTTAATCGTAATTACTAGTCTTCGATAGGTAATTATTTTATTCTGTAAAAAGTATTCTATTCATTATATTCGTTCATTATATATGTAAGTACGATATTTACGAAGTTTCAGGATGATTCTTTTTAAGATTGTACTACTTAAATTTTATCTAGTTGCCAAGTGTTATTACAATTAACTATTAAAATTAATTATTACAATCTGAATTTAATTTATGCTAAATTCTAACGATATACATAACTATGTGAACTAATTTTGTGTTTATAATATTATAATCCTTTATTAGAAACAACGAATGACGATTAAATATATTTCAATAAATTTAATCAAATTTTTGATAGAAATTTTAATCGTACAATGATATATTTTCTCTTTTTCTCTTTACTAGATTATTACCATTTTCATTACCACAAAATTACAATATAAATATTATAATAAATTTCTTTTTAATCTTTAATTTAAACTCCAAAAAATTCTTACTAATTCGATTAAATATCCATAAATCATTTATGGATATCAAAATCAAAATCTAAATTCCAAGCAAAATGTGTTAATGTAAAAAAACACTATTCAACTGATGATGTAATTTCAAGGATTCTTTTATATAACGTATCGAAAGTATATGTTACAAAATATAAATTAAAATTTAAATTAAAAATGTTGTCAAAAGCTGATATGACTTTGAGATGTGGACAAAGACGGAAAGAAAGGAAAGATAAAAAACGAGGGAAAAAGAATAACGAAGCTTTAAAATTAATTATTACCCAAAAATAAATAATAATTAATATTAACGACAATAATATTAAGTAAATCCCTTATGAAAAATGATTTTCTCCGATTGTAATCGTATAACAATTCGATCGTGCACCAATCATCGTGATTTTTTTTTTTTATAATCGTAATAATTTTTTGATAATTGTCAATCACTGTGAGGAGCATGCATTCACGATTTATATATGTTACTTAACACATCCTGTTCCATTACCCTCGAAAGTTTACTTCTACTTCATTTCACGTGTCGATGAAACATGTTGCAACATCTGTATTAAGTGTAATTACCGTTAGAAAACAATGCAAATACCGTAGCACGTATTTTAGAAATTGATTAGACTATAAATAACTTTTCGTGCACGTGTATGATTTGAATAAAATAATTATCTTTTGGTCATTTGTTGTGAAATGCTTCTTCTAATATATTCCAATATTTCCATCTCATTTCATCCAAAGTAAACTCGTATTATATATAAATAAATCTCAATTGATATATTGTTGTATAACAAAATTTTGTGTTTGCTTTAACCTCAAAAGGATCGATTCTCGTATATACATTACATTGACTGTGTACAACATTATCTATTGCAATATATTCTTTCAATAAAGAACAGATTAAAATTAACATACTTCTACGAACTTCGACTTAGATTCTCCTCCAAAGGAAGAAACGTATCTATTCAATTAAAGAGAAATTTTTACAGATCGAGATAAATAAAAATTTGATTGACAGGAACCGGAAAAACGAATACAATTTACACGTTTTATTAGGGACGTGATATTTTCTTAAAGGATACGTTTATAGTTGTTCTCGACGCGTGTTATCCTCGGTATCGTCTCGAAAATTTCTCGTCTGTATGCGCTCCCTTCGCTCCAAGGGACGAGAAAGAATTTATTTCGTTTCCCAACTCGTTTTAACGAACCCTCTAGCGGAGGAAAAGCGTTCTGTTTGCAAGAGGAAACAGTTTCGGTGACGTTGTCTGCTGCTTGTTGGGCGAGAAGAATAGGCTCTCAACAACCTAAAATTAATGAAGTGTGTATCAGGAATAAAGATTTATACGAGAAACGTAGTAATTCCTTATTCTTGCTCTTTCGTTTCTATTGGATCGTTTCGCGTGAAATATCGTTTCTCGAATAAAACTCTTTTTAGAAGAATATCGTATAGGTATTTAATTAAAATAATTTTAGGATAGTTTCTAATTTTTCTCGATGATTAATCGTTTTTATTAGTTCATTATTGTCGATAATTTCGATCGATAGTATAATTAAAATAACGATAACAAATGAAAATAATTAAAATTATAATTTTTTCTTTATTCAAAATATCGATAATGTTATATAGAAATAGTTGAAGTAGACTTCAATATTTTTCAATAAAAATTTTTCAATAAAACTTATTTATTTTTATTGCAATTTATTACAGATGATATTCTTATTTTGAATAGAAAAAATAGAAACTGCAATTATTTTTAATATAATCTAAATAAAATAAAGAATTATATCTACTTTCCTCTGAATCTTTTCATATATTTTATTTTTAAAATGATTTTTCTTTAAATTTAATGAGGGATCTAATGCAAAAGGGAGCTATATTACAATAGTAATGTTAAGTTATATTAAAATTTTTATGAAAAATAATGTTTCAATAGAAATTACGTAATTAAGACTGTAAACTTATTAATATGAAGATACCTACCTTAAATTAAACTCTATTAAAATTAGGGAAAATGTATAACTTAACTAGTGATTTTCAGTCAATAAACGAATGATGATTAAAAGCGCGCGATTTTTAAAAGTGCTTTTCTTTTAATAAATATCCTAACTAAAACTATATACATTGTATACGAGCTACGAATAAAATTTAAATTAAAATAACGATAAAGAATATTATATAATTAATTCCAGTTCCAAAAAATTAAAAATATAAATTATTTATGAAACATTTCTTTCTTACCAACAATAGATAATATAATTTATTTCTTATTTTATTTAACACGTTACATATAAATTAACTTAATACTCGATAAAAGAAATAAAACAAGGATAAATTTATCGTGCACTGTATTAATCCATCGAATAATTCGAATAATTGAAAAAATCAGAACAATCCTTCAAATGCATCGAACTTTCAAGTTCTGAAACCAAAGATAAGCGGTATCTTAATGGAAAAAATTTTGTTACCTCTCTCTACATCCCTCTCATCGTTATATCATCTCTTTAACAGTGCACGATACGTATGAATCAACGATCGAAGATCGAAATAGCTGCGACCTAAATGTAATATATAAACGATATAAACGGACGAATGAGAAAACGAAATTCAAACCTATATATAACACTATTCCCGCCTAACTGTGCGATCGAGCGTGGCAGAGCGGGAATCATTATTATTACGATCGAGAAACGTTATTCGCACCGAGAGAAACTGTTCGATCGACAGATTGCTGCTTGTCCATTTATCGAGGGAACCGATGCGTGATCCGAGGGTGTAATCATGCAAATTGCACGCGCGACTACGTCCCTTTGGAGGGGAGGGGTAAAAGAGATCTCTAGCTCTCATCTGAAAAGGAAATTTCATTCGCGATATATGGACTCCTACGTCTCTCGAGCGAAGTGTATCCTCTATCGCTTAGATGATGCTCGAGGGTGGAAAAACGATCATATCAAGAATTTCGAGATTTAAAAATGTAATTTAATTGAAACACTGATCAATCTGTTGATGAAATTAATATATTGTGTTGTGTTAATATATTTTAGGTGATAGATTGTCAATTATATCATTCAGTCCTGTTTCTGTCGAGGGTGTAATAGGGTGTTTTGGATAGATAAACATTTATTATATGTAAAATTGTTAATATTGTCATTTATGGAAAAAGATATTTACGAATGAATGATGAATTTGGGTGAAAATTAATTATTAAGGTTATATTATTATTTTTATGTTTTTGAGGTTAGGTTTATTTACAATTTCATTGCTAATTTTTTGTCATTAAGAAATTACTTTAAATGATATTTAAATAAATAATTTTTCTTATGAATTATGTTATTTACTCTCTTATTAAATTGTAAATAAATATTTAAATTTTTTAATATATCATTATAAGATTATAAATGCTGCTTCATCTTATTGAAAAGCCAGAGCAAAAGAAGAGAGAAAAATTAAATGAAAGATTGAATGAAATCGTTAATAAAAATAATAGGACAATGAAGATATTCGAGAGTAATAGAGATAAATCATACTTATTGTCAAAAATTCTATTATACGTAATTAAGTTAAACGAAGATTGAGTGCTTAATTTGTTTTAAACGAGTTCACGAACTTTGGTATTCGAAGAATTAGATGAATTCTTTTGTTATACGCGGTAGAGCAAATTCCCAGCCTGGCCTCGCGACATCCAAGAGGGTTGCAAAGTGGTTTTGAAGAGGTCACCAGCACGTTAAATAACGTTGAAATTTAAATTTTTTAATAATCATTTTTCCATTAAGTAATCGATAACATATTCAACGCTTGCTATAAATTTTCTGTTTTATGGCGATTGACGCGTCATAAATTTTTTCAAGAAACGTGAAAGATGAAAAAAAGTTTTCCATCCGCATCCGCAATTTTCTTTCCCTATGTGCTTTCAAGATAAACTTATCTGCAATGCGCGCAGTTATTTTGAATTTCGTTTGCATTTTTCCCCATTTTTACAAAATATTTTCCCTATTTATCGAAAATCAATATTCTTCACTGCGAAATATCATTCAATTTTTGGCTCCGCATCGAACAAGTTAATCGGTGTATTTTCAGCTTGTAGAAATTAAATATAGTATTTCGATGATTAATTTGATAAAATTGGAAATATGAAAAAATAAATGGAAATATCTCTTTTTAATTGTTATTTGTCCGTTTACAAATAACTGTAATGATTAAATATATACGATAATGAAAATGTATGATATAAAGTTTGAATACGTACATTTTTTTCGGAAAATATTCAGAATAATTCATCGCACGTATATTGCATGCAAACCACGTTCCATCTCGATCATAGATGCTTTTCACGTTATTAGAAATGTACATGTATGTTTCACGATAATAGAATTTTTACACACGTATGTAAAATTAATTTTATATAAAATATCAAAAGAAATAATTAATCAATTTCGAATTTTATTTTTATCACAATTAATCAGATCACGATTACGAGTTTTAATTCAAAGATTTCGATTATCCAGTCTTTTAAATATACATATTTCCACAAATAAAATAATAAGATCAACAAACTTCATTCATTAACGTTTATAACATTTTTAACTTTTTTCGATTTTAATCCAGTTGCATGGTTATATCTTAATAACAATTGTTAATTTTATACATCATAAAAATAAATAATAACATATTTCCTTTCGAGTTGAAACGAGGGAATTAATTGAAAATTGGTTAAGTTAATTGAATATTTTGAATATTAAGTTGTCGAGTATCGATTTACGTGATCGTTCGTTACGCCAGCTAATTTAACTTTCGTGACAGTCGCTTTAACGCTGCAATTCCGCGGGAAGGAATGGAATAACGTTTCAAAGTTGTATCTTTTTTATTTTCGTTCCACTCGTTTGTATAACTTTAAACGCAGGGCGAACAAAGGTACGGTTAAGGATGAAGTTTTGGATGTTAAAGTGATACTAGAAGTTCGTTAACGAATTAAATGATAAATTTGTGAAAATTTTATTACCAATATTCAATTCAAGCTTGAAAATAAATCGAAGAATAATCGAATTATAAGATCACTTTTTATACTTGAAAATTCTTTATATAATTCATATATTCAAATTAAATGACATACATTTCAATTAAAATGAAATTATTCGAGATATTTCTGATTCTTTTATTTTAATACAAAGTTTTTTAAAATTACTTGAAAAATAATCTTTTTTTTTAAATAATACAATTATTTCGTATTAAAAGTGTATTAAGTGATATTATTTTTTCATCTCATTATTTGATTATTTGATAATGAAAATAATTGGTTTTTTTAATATGCAACGTTTAAGATTTTTATTATATAAACACGTTTGCGTTTCATTAGATTTTTTCAATAGGTTTTACAAGTAACGTTCGAGATTCAATGAAAATATAGCAATGCTTATGCTTCTCTTCAATTTCTAAATTATCAAATAAATCTTTTATCTCCTTTTCAAAAAATATAATAATATAATATTTTACTTGTTCGATTAAAATATCATATAAAATTTTATATTAATTAATTTGTTTAATTTTCAAAGATTTATAAATTATGGATTAAAAAGATATGTGTATATGGAATATATGAATAACATTTTAATTAATTATTCATAATATTTTTTCTGCTATAATCATTATCGAAAGGTTTAGGATTCAAACATAGGATTTTTATGATAAAAATAAGAACTTCTATATAATCATTTATAAGATTTATTGAAATATATTGATTATATCATTTGATTATAAAGTATACAATGACAGATTATATTTTAAAAATTAATAATATTAATTTTATAAAATTAAAAAATAAAAAATTATATTTTTAAAATTAATAAAATTGAATTTTCATAATATGATATATCATTTCGTTTCAAGAATATAATACTCAATTTAAATAAACCCATAACCCGAATTCGCATTTGCTATATATCAAACATCACGATATTGTATTAGACGAACTTTAATATTTTTTTTAAATATTTTTTATTCAATTATATTTTAATATTTTTAAGATACGAATTTATCTCAATATTTTACAATTAAACAATAATTAATTCTCGTTAAATAGAATGATTCGATTCGAAAATAATTTAAAACATTAGAATTAATTCGATTACATTTCAAACATACGTTTGAATTGATTAATTGATTAATTATCGCCAATCAAATTTCGCGTTTCAAATCGAATTTTATTTTCGTTAGTAAACGCATCGATAAAAGCGGATATCGTTTTTGCTTAACGATATTAATTAAAAAAGATATACTTTTTTTTTTCGATCATTTTTCTATCAGCAAATCTTTCGAATGTTTTTACGAGCTGGATTTCCCTCGTAACGATGAAATATCATTTTTTTCGCGCCCCCTAAATGTTGGATTTATGAAAATTGATTATCGATCACCCGTTAAAACTCGGTCGGTAAATAAGACGTCAAACATTGATTAGAAATTAATTTACATTTTTCACGATGAACACGATGAATATTGAGATAAAAAGATATTCTCAAGTATTTCACGCCTTTTTCTCTAATATCTTGAGAGATTTGCATTAATATTCAGACACTAAAGATTATTATTTTACTTACTTTACTTTATTTATTTGCGTATTTGTTTGTTACAATGTTATTAGATTAATCTTTAATATATTAAAAAATACCTATCTTAATTAGTAAAAATATCAATTTTATTTATTTAATACCTGTAATTTTTTGCATAATAATCGATAAATGAAATGATGAATGTTAATATTATACTCGTAATTTTATAAAAATTGAAATATTCTATTGTCTATACAACTACATTTTATACTATATACAAAATATATTATCGTAATTAAATTTCCTTACAATATTTCAGATATTTACATTCATATGCATTATTAAAAATAACGCTTATATGCGACAAATTTAGCAAAAGAATATAATATTAAAAAGTGAAACGTTTAAATAGTTAAAAAATTACGATTAATAATTTATTTATAAAAGAAATTAGTACTTTAGTAGCACGCGAAAAAAATTTAAAGCTATCAAATAGAATGTTATACATAATATATAAAATAAGAATAAGAAATAAATATAAGTAATAATAAACAATGATATAGCCTTACCAATGATAAATCTTATGATTGTTTATCATTTGATTTAAAATAAACATTAATATAGGAAAACTAATTCTATTTTAATTATTCAAATACATTTATATTTTATTAATTCCAATAATCTATTCTATGGTATACAATGTTTATAATAACTTGTTAATTATAAAACTTGTGAATATTTTTACAATATTAACGTTTTGTTATTATCCATTCATCATTCATTTTGTAAAAAATTATTTATATTAAATAAATGAAATTTATTATATATTGAATATATAATATGAAATATCTTATATATTCTATTGATTAAATAATTAAATATATAAATATATCCCGTGTCCAAATATTAATGCAAATTATTACGCTATTATTATTTATTATATATACCAGTTAAAAATTGTAAAACACGCGATTTCGTCAAACAATACACATTAAACAATTTTCATGATTGATCGGATCATTTTCGATCACATTCAACGGTTGACGATCGTAATTAACGTAAATTAGATTGGATTTGCCAATATGGGACGCTTTTGACCCAATCACCACACTCCAAAGCCCTCGCTCCTAGGACCTGGCCAATATCTCTCTTGATATGGTGAGTAAAATTTAACAAATTCTGAAAGAAAAATTTTATAAATTATTATAAATATTCATCATATGAATAAAATATAAAGATAAAATTGATTTATATTTGTACACGATCTTAATAACAAATAGAAATTAAAATTTTATTAAAATTTGATCAAAATGCAATTTCTAATTTCTATTCAATTTTTTACAACGATTCAATTTTTGTTTTCAAAGTAAATTGAACGTTCCTTATAAAAGAACTAATCTCGAATAAAAAAAAAGGAAAAATTTGAACAGACCAATAAAAATTATCACTTCATCATAAGAATTTCTAATCGTTTTAAATATATTCCTTTTAAAATTTCGATATATCCATACGACAAGACTGAACAAAAATTAATAACACGATAGAATAACACGAGAAAATAAATAAATTTTACAGAGACAAAATTCGAAAGAAAAACTAATTTAAACAACTTTTACGACAATTATCAAATATGCAAGTATTGTTAAAACTTATAAATGTTAACTAAAGATAAGAAAGATTAAGAAACAACTTACATTCGTTATTCTGCGTGTCAGAAGTGTCGGAAGAGGATAGAGCATCATCGTCGGAATATTCGTACGTCTGATTGAGGGGATATCTGTAAAGGCTGTTCTTAATTTGTTCCGTTCTTAAATTGTTGATGGATAAATTCTGCTCAAGATTGATCGATTTTGTCATCCGATCCTCGTCGAAACTGTCATCGCTGCACAATTCCTCGGTTGACTCGTTGGACAACGATGAAGAATTTTCAAAACTATTCACAATCGGTTCGTTCCATTCCAATAATTTATCGAAGACGATCTGTCTAGCATTCTTTATCACGTAATCGTCATCCGATTCCTCCTCGAATTCCTCCGATTCCTCCGATTCCTCCGATTCCTCCGATTCCTCCGATTCCTCCGATTCCTCCGATCCCTCGGATCCATCGGATCCATCGGATCCCTCGGATCCCTCGGATCCATCGGATCCATCGGGCGCCTCCGATTTCTCGGATCTCTCGAATCCCTCGAATCCCTCGGATTCCCCGGATCTCTCCGATTCCTCGGATGGCTCTTTCTCGTCCTCGTTGAACGACACGTAATTGGGCGTGTAATACATGGATTCGCTGGGCCTCGCGAGAGTCAATTCTTCCTCGTGGTTCCAAACACTTTCTAAATTTTTCACGTTCGATTGGTAATTTATCTCCAACAGTTCGTCGAGAACGGTTCTGCTCGCGTTTCTCACCAAACGCTCATCGGATTCCTCGAGATCGAACACGTTCTCGTCGTCGAAGGTAGCCTTCATAAAACTCGACGCGCAATACAAGGATTTGTCGTGGATTATACCCGACTCTTCCTCCTCCTCGTTCTTCATGTTTAACCCCGAGGAGATAATTTCGTCCGACATGTTTCCATAATTGATACACTCCAAACCACCTTCCTCCTTAGCCGAAACGTGAACAATGCAATCGAAATAATTCGAACTCTCCGTTTCGAAAACTTGCACATTCTTGTTTTGATCGATCACAAAGTCTTTATCGGAGTCATCGCTGTTGAAGAAGTAGGAATCTAACGAATCGATCGAGCTCGATTTATCGGCAATCAGCTCCTCTATCTCCTCGTCGTACTTAGACATTTTCCACAAGCACCTTTTCTTGTCCTGATCGGCGAACGACACTTTCTTCTTGTCCTCCTTGAACGAGTACCCGCGGGGTTTCCTCTTTATGGCGGGTTTCATCTTTGGCGAGGATGTGACGAAGCTGTCTTCGTTTGACGAGGATGTGAATGAAAATTGGGAGATATCGTCCAATTTGTCGAATTTCCTTCTCACGTCCATTTTCCTCTTCAATTTGTATTTTCGTTTCCGTTTTTTCGACGACGTCTCCTCGATGCAAAAATTATTCTGGCCCGATTCCTTCATCTCCGTTTCCTCTTTCTTCTTGTTCACGAAACAAAATACGGACTCATCCGATTCCGACTTCATCACATCATCCATTATCTTCTCTAATATGCTGTCGGTTATCTGGTATTTCTTCTTTCTTCTCTCGATAATTTCCGCCTTCGATCTCCGTTTTAAAAAGGAGAATATCCCCCTCGAAGTTTTCTTCTTATTATTATTCTTCGCCGATTTCTTACTGTTCGGCGTCCCTATATTCGACAAAGAATTTTTAAGCTCAAAATCCGTGGATGATTCGAAGTTATACGTTGATGAATACGAGACCGATAATTTTTTCTTCTCGTTTACATGATAAAATCCTTTCTTCCCCCGAACTTTCTTCGATAAACTCGATAATCTCAACCAATCGAACATAATGTCGGATAACTTTAGGCAGAAATTGGTAAAAAGTACGAATACGAAAACGCGGTCGAAGCGCGGCAACGTTTCGAAGGACGATCTTCTAATGTCCGAGTAATTGCAACGTTTGATGTTTGTTTGACTTGAACGCCTTATTTAAAGGAAAAGTGAAGGAAGGGGTGGGGGTTAAGGGTCCAATGACACGTGACCATCCGGTATCCGAATCCCTCTAATCTCTCAGGTAAGAACATAAATAAATTAAAAAGACTACCCATGATTTCTAACATTTTCTATTTTTAATAAATACGTTTAATTTATGTATATAAATATTTATATATATATACATTTATATATATTACTATTATATATATATAAATATTTTTAGATCACGGTATATGTGACACAGATAGACGAGATACGTAAACACGACACGTGTCCCCCGCTGTACTTTTAAACTAAATGGTCGATCGTGTGTTTTTGTAAATCATTGAACAACACGTTTCGGAATAAATAAACATTATGGCTCGTGATATACGGTATTGACGCCACAGTGTTGGGTAAAATACGTTTTTCGAAAATGGATAAACGGAAATACGTATTTCTATAAAAATATCAGACAATTTTTATAGTGAAATTAGATCGATAATATTGTAATATTGTACGTGATAAATATATACTTACCGGTAATTTAACCATTAAAGTAATATTTCCTTCTGGAGGTTATTTTAATTTTTAACATTTTGTGAAAGTTATCCACTACTTTTCTTTATATTCAAGAAAAATAAGAATACAAATTTAAAAACTATTGAGAATAAATATAGAATAAAAAAAAAGTTTAAGTTTTCGTATAAAATCTTGATAAAATTACAAAGTTTTTCGTAAGATAATATACAATTTCATATTTTTCGAGTTGGTCAAATATGAACCGGTGTATGAAGTTTCGAAGACGTGGGTGGAAAGAAATTTATATCGTTCTCGCGAATAAATCGCGCAAGTTTGATATAGTATTTGATGTAGAAAAGAAATACGTACGTGTAATAAAAAGAATACATTCGAAAATTGAATAAACAAATATGATTTATAATCTTGAAGTAATCGTAAAAGTTTCTCCTAAAAAAAAAAAAGAAAAATTATTAAAATTACAAGATAAATAACGAGAAACAATAATTTAATTAATAATATTATCTTCTCGAACTTAAAATACATAGAATATTATTTTATTGTGTAAGATAATAAGATATACATATGTATCATTATATTTTAATTGCAAGATGACGAATGTGCTGTCTGATCTATATTATTATTCATGAAAGAAAAGGAAGCGTGGTGCATATCCGTTTATAAACGTGGATTCAGGGTATAACAACCCCGAATATCTTTTCAGGAAATCAATGCGTTTGGCGCCAAGACGACCGGCTTCCTCTACGCGAGATTACTTTATTTTCATTCTGTTCCACCCACGCAAGCGCTTCCTTGGCTTTAGAATACACAGAAATGGGTCAAAGATCACCGTTATGTTGAATTCTGGCAATTTTGCCACTTTGCTCTCAGCCATCCGGCGAAATTCCACCTTTGTACCTTCCCCCCCCCCCCGTAGTATGAATCATATTTCGACAAACTTCCCATTCAAATTTATGGTTCGCAGGTATTTGTAATTGAGGATATTGAAACGAGAGAAGGGTAACTCTACGACCTGTTTCGAGTTATTATCCTATTGGTGGTAATTAGGATTGTGGAAATATTTCATGCTTAAGTCAAACATAAAAATAAATTTCGAAATTCTATTTTAATTTTTATGTTTAAATATTGCTAAATATATTTGAAAGCAATATTTCGAAATTCTATTTTAATTTTTATGTTTAAATATTGTTAA
>NW_006263480.1:352354-382959 GCF_000469605.1 Apis dorsata
AATATTTGAAAGTAATATTTTGTTTAAATTAAGAAAAGTATTGTTATGTTATTATTCAAGGAAATAGAAGAATACAAATTTCGTTTAAAAAAAAATTAAAAATCTATATATTTATAGATCTATATTTTTGTTTAAAATTTTTATTTGTTTGTTGTATATTTTTATTTGTTTAAAATCTATATTTTATAGATGGAGCATTTTATTTATATTATATATAAAATATTTATATTTTTTGTAATCGAAATATTTATAAAAATATTATAATATATATATATATAAATAAGTTTTATTTAATTTCGATTAAAATTGTTAAATGGAGCTGTTCTATTATTATTAACGATCGTAATTAAATATAATTAAAAGATTGAGATTCTGGAAAAATGGAATTATAAATACAATTTCACGTTATTTTAAATTACAACTTGTTGTAGAAATTATTAATAACAATATTAATTTTTCCAATTTAAAGTTACGATTTAATATTAAAATTAGAAAAAAAATAGAATAAAAAAATTCTATTCTTTTCTCATGAATACCATATTTCGTGAAATAAAAATTTATAATTATAATCTCCATTATAATATGTGATTTTCATTTATATTGTTTCATTATCAATTAGAAAAAATATTTTACAAAAATATCGAATGGAAAATTTGTTAATAAAAATGAAGGAAAAACGACAAAGATGAAAATGTCAGCAAATCCATTTTCAACAATGGAATCTAACTGTATAGTAATAAATATGTAGACAACGTTCGTCTACATTTTCAGGTCAGTTGCATGCGTCCTGTTTATAGGCAAGTACAATTCAGACAAGGGATCGAGTTGTTCGTATAATCTTATTATCCTGCTGCGCTCGTCGACTGTAATTAATTTCAATTTCTCGTAAAATCTATACTATCTTCCTCGTGATTATAAACAAGGATTATAAAAAAGTATTTGCTAATCTCGATGAAAAATTTTTTTCACCTAGAATGCAAAGCTTTTCGTATAAATATTTTGGAATAAAATATTCAATAGAAAAAAATATTTATTATTATATTGTTTATCATTTGTTTTATTTCAAAAATAAATTTTGAATATAAAAAAGTAAGTTTCAAATAATCAATAATCTTCAATTTATTCTTTATATTTTATAAAGAAATTATTATTTTTCATTATTTTTTTTTTTGTAAAGAATATGACATCTATTGAGATATATTTCTTATCGAAATAATGATTATTTGAAGTAATTAAAATTATTATATCTAATTTTTAAAATAATTTTTAAGGTATGATATATGCATATAGAAAATTAGTGTAATGCGAAAAAAAAATATAGTGGAAAAATAAAATGATAATTAGAAGAATTTTCGAAAAAAAAATATTATTATAAATTCAGAAAAAAATAAACATTATTTTTAAAATATTTTTTATTTAATAGTTTGTGATATTTTTACAATAATTATTTTTATTACCTATTTGAATTATTCAGAATATATTAAACTAAGGTTTCGTTTTTTCATAACTTTTCTTCTCGATAAAAAAAAAAAATTTAAATTATTCATGTCATATTTATTTCATATTAAACATTAATTTAATATTTCCACGTGTCTGATATTTCTATCGTAACATAATTTACATCTCGATAATTGCAGTAATAACAAATAAGAATAATAAATTAATTAATAAATGTCGTATCACGTTCGATTGCAAAAATCATGATTAATGTTAATCAATTTAATATTTTCCATTAATCCAAAACGAGCATTCGTGCAAAAAGCTTAATCGTCTTAATAAAAACGTTTAAATCCTGTCCTAAATTAAATAAAGGTAGTAAATTTATCCATAAATATAATAAACGCAATATAAATACGAATAAAACGCATGTTCAAACGCATAAACTTAAACGATAAATATTCTTTATTTCATGCTCCATTTATTATATACAAACTTGTGTGAAATAGGCCATAGGTTATTAAATAAATATCTTTTTTTTTCTTTTTCTTAATTTTAATTAAAAATTTTCGCATTGAAATGACAATGACTAGTCTACATTTTATACATTTTATAGAATCCGCAAGTACTTAGCGATTAAAATTGTACATTGTCTCATTAATTTTTCCTCGAAAGAAACTTTCAGTTTAGCCCTTGTCAACGATCGTTACGTTTCTCATTGTTCTTGAAATGTCTTGGGAAAACGAGGGTATAATTCGATTCTGAACGAAATAATCGAAAATAAAAAAAAAAAAAAATTGCACAAGTCGGATTAGAGTTGATTAAAAAAAATTTGAGAGAAAGGAAGATTTTTAAAAAGACACATCATTTAAAAGATGCAAAGTATTGTTTTTTTTTTTTTGAAGGTAAATTTAAGTAGTATATATCTTAATTTTATTTGTGTATAATTTTTATTATTAAAATTATAAAAAAGATGATATTTTATTATATAAATATTTCAAATTATTATCGAATTTGAAAATATTCCCTTCTTTATAATTTCAATTTCAATTTCTTCTTTTTACAATTTCCAAAAATAAAGAAATGATAAAATATTTCTTTTCATTGAAGAGAATCAATTTTGATCATTTATAACAATTCAACGAATTATGATACCTATTCGAAAAAAATCGTATAATACATTTTAAACAATAATATATTTTATATTAATAGAAAAAATATATTGGATCGTAAATTGAGAAACTCTTTTAACCAAGAATAACGATAGACAATATTTTTATAATTTGTAAATAATAAAAACTGTAAGAAAAAAAAAAGATTAAAATATCGCTTAACGTAGTATATAGAAAAATATTTCATTATTTATAAAAGAAGAAGTCTATTAATTTTTTTCAGACCTTAAAATATTCCTTTAAGCAATGTAGTAACAATTTCTGATATCGTATAATTGGCTTTAATTGATACGAATAATTATAATGCAGATTTATTGTGCTTCAATTATATCATTATAGAAAGTTATTAAAATTAAAAAAAGTGTAAATCTGAACAATAAAAAAATGAAACGATGTTATAATTTCACGTTATTTTAAGTTGGTATAAGCTTTCAACCAAATATGATATAAAGATAATAAGCAGAGAATATAAAGTATATGGAAAAAAATATTTTTTTCTTTTAAATGTTAATTTATAATTATAATCGAATTTCTATTTTATACGTGATTTATATTATATCTCAGCTTGATATTTCAGTAATACATATTTATCTGAAAGTAAATTAATAACATAAATCAGGTCGAATGAGTGAAGGAAATTAATAAACAGAATTGAGTCATATTTATATTATAAATTCTTATGATAATTAAAAAAAATATCAAAATTAACATGGAAAATATAAAATATCAAAGTTTTATTTGAATTTTTCATTTGCTACGTTACTTCGTTTCGTGATAATCTTATTTAAATAATAATACATTTGATAAAATAAGTTATTTTAATAAATTGTTTTATTTAATATTTAAGTATTTTTCATTTTACTATAAAAATACAATGTGTTTCGCAAAGAAGTAATTTTTTTACCTGAAATTCTTTTTCTTCAAATCACTTCTCTTGTCTAGATCTACAACAGTTCCTTTTTATATTTCTTTTCTCTTTCATACTTCTTGATCTCATTGCGATGAGATGAAATCTACGATTCTTATATTATCTTTTATTATTTGAAATAATCAAACTTTATTTCAAAATTTCAACCAATTTTTTATTTCCTTCGAATTGCACATTCCCTTTATTTATTATTATTATTTCGAATAAAAAAATATCATGTTCAGTAAAATTAAACTCGTCTAATAATAATTATTCGACCAATAATCATATTTTTATTATTGGATATTTTTATCACAAGAAATCTTTCTTCTCTCTCTCTCTCTCTCTCTTCAATTCTGTCTTTATCGTTTCCATTACTCGCGCGAGCAGAATATATTCGGTAAAAAATAAAAGAAAAAATTCTTCATTTCTCGGTTTTTGCATTTTGTATTATTTTGTATAAATTCATAGGAAATAAAGATGTAATTCTTTGGTATCATTGTGCATGATTCCAGCAAATAAACAAGAATTATTTGACAATAGAAGTAGCTTTCAATATGTATTGAGCCAGGATACCTGACAAGTAAAAGTAAAAATAATAATAAAAATAGATTAACGGTACAGACTTTGCCATTTACCTGACATGGTACCACTGTATCCTGCAGGTAAAATCTATGAAGGAAAGTTCTTCCATGGTAATTGTTCTCTTTGCGTTTATAAGATGCATACATGAGTAGCAAAAACTTGGAAAATTTTTCCATTTGTCTTTTTTGAATAAATACAATTGGAGAAACAGTTAAATGAAAAATTTATTTTAGCCTTTAAATGTATGCTTTTATAATTTATTTAAGCAATATGTGCTTTTATTATTGGATAGAAATTTGATTTTTAATTTTTTTTCAAATTTAGATTCAATAAGTAAGAATAATAATGTGTAATAAAATCTTTTTTTTCTAACAATATAATAAATATTATAAATAATGAAATGACAAATAAATTATTCATCAAATATTAAGTTAACTTTTATCTATAAAATATTTTACAAATAAAAATTATATTTCAAATAACTTTGAAAGATAATTTGAAGATAATATAATTTAAAAGTTCTTCAAGGAACTTAAACGTTTAATAATACAAAAGAGCAAGAAAAAAAATACCAAGAAAATTATTTAATTATAACTGTATTAATTTTCACGAAACATTTATTATCTCAATAATAACTTGTGAGGAAGTCATTTTGCAATAACGTAATTTCAAAATTCTTCAACTTTTATTTAACTGTTAACTGGAACTCAAAGGAACGTGGAAATTAAAATCACTTCAATCACTTTAATTATTTATAAAATATCCAATAAATCTGTTTTGATCTCGTCTAATTTCGCTTATTTAATTTCACTTTAACGTAATGATTAGTGATATTCAATACGAATTATACAATAGAATCGAGGACAAGAGAAAAAGAGGTTAGGTACAAGCGAGATTGCATCGATATCTGTAACCAGCTAAAATGGAGAAAATACCGTAATCTTCGTTGTGGCCAGCAAATCCTCTCTTTTTTTTTTTCATTGATATTTAATCCACCGCAAAAATCCATTCTTCCATTCAAACTAAACTGTACGCAACAATTTTTTCTCAGAGATGGGATATATTTATATCGATTTTTATATCGATTTATATCGATATACACGTCAAACGGTACAACCTTCGATAATTTCTTTTATTGGGGAAGGAAAAATCGAAAAAAAACTCGTTTGCGGATCCATTGGATATTTTTCTCCGATATCGAAATCCGCAAATTAATTTTTTTTTCTCTGCACAAAATATTTAAAAGAATAAATTTCTTTTTGAAAAAATTCTATATTGAATCGAGTCAATTTTTAAATTTCGAAATTAATTGCGCGATATCGATCGTTTGTACAATTGTTCGAGAGTTATTTGGCAAATATAAATGATTTGTAATTGTTATTTATTTAATATAATATTATAGTATAATATTTGTATTTCTTATAATTATATATATATAGAATCATTGTTTACCAAAATTTATAGAGAAAAATATAAATTTTACAAAACTCTGCGTTTAAATAATTTTTAATGTATATATATTAGGAAATAAAATTAAAACAATGTTAAAACAATTTTCTTCATTCAGCATATAAACAATATGCATATATACATTAAACAAATATACGTTAATTTAAGATACCTACTTTACAAACAAAAAAATTGATCATAACATCACGAATAATTCAAATCTTTAAAAACTTCATGACATTATAAAACAATGAAAAAATTCTAATATTTTACAATATTAAAAAAAATAATGATCAATATATTTAAATTAAAGAAAGTTTACAACAATAACGTTTTCTTCTCATCAAAGATATCGTAATTACTTTCCATATAATGTATTTTCTTCACAGTATAAATTCAAAAGTTAAGTGTTATTAAATTTCACTCCGATCGGATAGTTGAAGCGCGTCTGTGAAATTTTAGTGATGTTCTCCTTTATTAGCGAGGTCGAGCCTTGCGTTTACTCGCACTACTGCGCAGCCATCGTTTTCCAGAACGCAATTAATATTTCAGAATTCGATTAATCTTCGAAATGATATCTATCGATTGTAGAGGGATATAAGTTTAGTTTCAATTAAGTATCACGACACGTTGAAGAGATTTTCGAGGGGTTAAAAGAGCGGGGAAGGAAATTGATTCTAATTGCGGTCGTTCCAACATTCTTCCTCACGAATCTCTTGGATTTCTGCGGTCTGCTAGCAGGTCCACAGAGAATAATTTTCAATAACGAATCTTCCTCCACGAAATTTTCTCGTTCTATATTCCCAAGTTTTGACGACTTATCTTCAAACTTATATTATCGTTTGAATATTTTAGATGTATTTAAAGATTCTTTATTTTATTGCTGATTAGTTTGGGAAAATATTATTAAAAGATTTATTATTTTTTATCGAAGATAGATTTGCATTATTTCCTCGAGAGGGACAAAAGTTTTCGTACATTGACTTATATAGAAAATTCAAATTCTTTTCTAAACATAAACTTTTATTCAAAATTTTCAATATATATAAAATTTTTATCGTTGAAATATTTTTGAATGGAATTTCTTTTTTTAATCACTTTGTTATTGTATTTGTAACTTCATATATAAATTTTAATTTATAAATATAAAAAACGTATAAAAAATAATTTATACAAGAATTATAGTTTCTGGATATCTTTGGTATAATTACTTTTTCTCTAAATGGATATATAAAAGTCATAAAATAACCACTGATATTTTTATTAAATGGAATCATACAATTTTTAATTTCAAAAAAAATCTAAATTTAAAAAACAAAGATCACATGTTTTACAAAATAATTATTAATAATTTCAAATTACATTTTTTCCATTTAATTTCATTCAATTTAAATACTTTAAATTATTTTAATATTTTTCTATTCATCTGCATGTCAGTGCTGTTTAGTCACTAAAGCTTGTTCGCAGAAAAGAGCTCGTAAAGCTACAACGAAACTAGGATTTGAGACTTTAGACCTTACTAATCCTTGTTATATTGTCCATAATTATCCATCGTACAGGTAAGCGTTAAATGACAGCATTGTGCGCACTGGTTGAGAGAATTATGACACTTGGAAAATGACCAAAGACATAGTCTCTTATAATTTTCTCCAAGCAAAATTATGTTATTCTAAATTGAAAATTTTTCTTTGAGTTAAAAATAAATAATTTTGTTACACGTTATTTTTATATAAAAGCAAAATAACGTTCTTCATCCCCGTAATTTGTCTCGTTAATTTGTCCTCTCCAATTTTGTCCACGTATTTTTATTTATTTTTATGAAATGAAGCTTCCATCAACAATGGAATATTCTATAATTAAGATTTAGAAGAGTTAGTAGACAAATTTTACGAAGATTCTTTCATTTCTGTGAAAAGAAAATTCTTTTGGCAATAAAATAAAGATAAAAAGAAAAGACATATCTGAATTCAAATGGGTAAAAGTGGAAAACGTTACTGAACTGCAGACTTATCTTCTTCCCGATTCATTCTATTCCCTGTTGCACATTAAACATCGACACGTGTATAGGGAATTGGCTAAGCATCGATCGATTTCGACATGCAGGTGTGCAGCTTCATGCATATTTTCTAAAGAAAACAATACAATATTCTAGTGGAAGCAGCCAGAATGCGGATAAGTAGTTAGTTTTATTGCTTCTTGTTATTGCAAAAGGGAATCCTCGAGGCAGGTAAGATCATAGATATTGCAGGAAAAGTCTGGCTTTTCAGTGAAAGTACAATAAAAAGTAATAAATAACTAATATTCGGTGAAAATTTGTCAATATTTTAAAATATTATAACTTTCTGAGAGCAAGTTTAAAATTCATTTTAAAATCCTCATTTTTTTTTCTTTTTTCTATTTTCAGAAATGATTTATATCTGGTAGCAAATAGGAGAGTAAAGATATTTCTATTCTCGAAGATTCGTAAAATTCGACCGACTGTAAGGACAATTGATTGAGGTATTGTCTTTATGATTATTCTTAAAAACTTGATGTATAATTTGTTTGCCAAATTATTGAACTTTGAAAACAATCGAAAATAAAATGAAAATTTAAATTTCTTAAATTTTGATCATCTAATTCTAATACTTTTTTTATTTTATTATTAATTCTAATTTTATCCACAATGTATTACAAAAAATTAAATCAAATATTTTTCTACTTATTTTATCTAGTATTTTATCTAGTACAAAGTTAAATTTAAAAATATTTCTTGATATTCTCTTTTAACAATTGATCTTTTTGTAAAAAATTTTTCAATATTACTAACAATTTTATATTGAATTTTAAATCTGTATATGAGAAATAATTCATTAGAATTCATTTATTATATTTCTTTGCAAAATCATAGTTTTGTCTTTAAAAAAATCAAATTGTACATGAAAAAAAAAATTCTTAGAAAATCTCATTAAATAAACTTCAATAAATATTCCAGCAAATAATAATTATTTGTGAAATGAATAAAAATATATAATTTGTTATGGCAAACAGTAAAAAACCTTCGTTATTATTTACTTACAAGTTTTATTTTATTTAAATATTAAATTTTATCAGATATTTAAGATTCTGATAGATAGATAATTTTTAACTCATAATATATTTTTTTTAAATATTAATGAGCGATATTTTCATAATATTCTTTTAATAAAAAAACATTGAACGAACTTGTTTTTCGATCTAATATAATTTTTATTTCTATTTATTTCCCTTTTTTTTCCAATCTGCATAAAAAGTTTTCAAACATTAAAAACAATTACAGTATAATTATTTGTGCTTTCCCATTTACCTGCGTTTTTTGCATACATTCTCATCTGTTTTAATGTACATTTAGGTTTTAATTCAATTTCTATTCAAAATATATAATGACAGATTAAACGAAGAAAGAAAAATAATAGAGAAAAGTTGGAATTTTTTATTTATGATACACAATTTACGAATATCAGTTTCAAACTGTCTGAAGATAAATTTTAAATCAATTTAAAAATGAAATAATAACGGAATTAAATTTCGAATAAGTTATATAATCGATTGATAAAATTTGTATCAATTTTTATAAAACGATTTATGATTAAATTATCGTTTTATATTTTCTTCAATTACTGAAAAATTAATTTTTTTGAAAGCTAGATAAAAAAAAATTAAATATTTAAATTATTGATAATTTAATTTTTTATGTACGATTATATACATTTAATATTTTTAATAATTTTTTAAAGCTTTTATATTTTATCTGTATGAGTCATTACAATGATTTTTCTTCGAAATATCGAAAATATCAAATATTATTCCGAGAACCAATTTATTTTCATTAAAATTAAAATTAATTACGAGATAAATAATTAAGAGAATAATTAAAAGAATAAATAATTAAGAGATTAAAATACAGATTCAGATTGCATTACAATATAAAATATTAAATATATTATTAAATATATTAAGTTTCTGAAAAATTATAAAATTAATAAATCTAAACTCTTTATAAATTTTAAAATTCTCTAACTTTTCATAAATCTTAATAAGAAATCTTAAAAGAAAAAATTAAAGAATTTTTCGAAACATTATTCAAATTGTTTGAACATTTCTAACTGGCCATTAAATATTCCGCTGGTGCTATTTACTCCCTCCCTTTCTGTGAAAATTTGTCAGGTAAACACCTATTTGTCAGCACCGATACCCTTCCCCCAATACCTTAGGTACAAATAGATGTGTTACGGTGTTTAAGCCTCATTTAACATTTGATTTTCAACGCGTGAACATCGTGTCCTCTGTCTCAGTGTCTAACTCTATCCTATATTTTTCAAAATTTTTCAAATAGAATAAAATTTAATTTTTCATTTTTTGTGCGTGTAAAAAAGTTAAAATGTATATATATTTGGTGATATTTATTGTATACTAATTATTGTATACTAATTAGAAGAGTGGAAGTATTTAATAGATTATTTTTATCGAAAGTTTGAGTAACACAAGTGACAAAAAAAAAATGAAGAAAACTATTCTTCAGCGTATATTGAAGACAGACAACAAAGAAGAGGTTAGTTTTTCTAAATTATTTTTCTAAATTCTATATTTTTTTCTCTTATCTAATTTCTCTTATTAAAATCTTAGAAATGTAGATACATCATAGTAGATATATTTTTATAGATTCATTAAATTAAAATTTAAAAATTGTATTAAAATATTTTTCTCATAAATAATATACGATTTATTATTATTTGTAATTTATTATAATATGTAGGAAAAAAGAATTAAAATTTGCTGATTTAATTTTATTAATCTTTTTCATTTCTTTTACCAAATTTGAAATAAACTTACAATGAAACAATTATTATTTCAAATATATGTTTTCTACGTACATTTTTCAATTGAAAATAACGATTTGAAATAATTTATTTTATATTATCAATATCAAACAAAATTTGCCCAAATATAAATATTCTTAAATTCTTTAAACTCTTTAATTTCTTATTTCAATTTCAAATAAAAAAATATCCAAATTTCAAAGCATATTTTATTACACCGAATATAAAATAGAATCGAAATTTTGTCGCGCGGGAAGGAATTAACAAAAAAATTAGAAAGCAAATAACGTGAAAAATAAGAAACGCAAGTTTAAATTTGACGCTTATTTTCAAAAAATAACGAAAAGAATAAAGAAGAAAATTTTGATTTCTGCCGTAGCTGAACGAAGAGGACGGAAGTGTGAAGAGAGAGGAACAGAAGAGCGAAAGAGTAAGAAATTACTCAGGGGTAGCGGGGGGAAGTTGGATTAAGAAGCGTGGCAATTATTCGGCCCGCAATCCGATCGGCCCTATAAGGACGAATGCAATGAAAGCCGCGGACCGAAGCGGTCACAGCGACCCCTACAATATTTTTTCCCCTAGGAGCCCGCGGACAAATTTTGGATCATCGCCGACACATCCCGAGATGTTCGATTTGGAGACCATTATATGCGAGTTCGAGAAGGGTTTCCTCTCCCCATCGAAGCACGAAGGAAGGCCGATGGAAATAGGCAAGCAGAGGAACTTCGTCAAGAAGATCGTGGCGGCGTTCGAGGTAAAATACAAGGCGTGTAACGATCCGAGGGGCGGGCAGGAGGGGGCCGAGAGCAACCCGGACACCAGTTGCGGAGAGGCGGCGAGGAAGAGGTCGGAGATCTTTGAGCCAATCCCTTTCGACTCTGAAAATTTGCACGATGACTCGATGAGCGAGGGCGAGAAGAACGAATTTGAGAATCGTTCCGACAGCAATTCGATGGGGGAAACTTACGCCTGGCCTTCCGAAACCTATGCGTCCTCCGAGGAGGATGGGCATACGATCGATCTTCGAAAAGTCATTAAACGCGACGAGACGGAGGACGATCGTGAAAATGTGGAAGGATTGATGTGCTCGAACGGTTCCAGGAAATCGGCGATATTCTCGAGCGGGTTCGGCAAAGATTTGAAGAACGAAACGAGTGAAAATTTCTCTGATGCTTATCTGAGCTCGTTGAATCTCGACCGGCGAGGCTCGAACGACTCCGATTGCTCGAGCCTTTTCATATTCGACAAAGAGCAGTCCTGTCGAAGATCGAACTTCTACGCTGATTCGAAGGTGGCCGAGGTATCTCTCGATGACACGATGGAGGGCACGATCCTTGACTTGACCCTGCCCAATCCGGAACGGAGGGGCACTTCCTCGATGGAGAGCGGATTTCCTAAAAGCACGAGCACGATGATCAACGAATTTCCTAAGAAGGAGGAAGAGGAGGAGGAGGGGGAGGAGGAGGAGGAGGAGGAAGAGGAGGGTTCGAAGGAAGGCCAACAAATTTCGCGCAACGATAAGACCCCTAAGATAGTGGGGGCGTTCTTGAAGAGACCGATCGAAGTCGAGGACACCTCCATCGATTGGATACCTATCCCAGGGAAGAAATTACCGCGAAAAAAATCATTGAAAAAATTGCTATATTCGTTGACAGGTAAGAGGCTCGATAAAAAACGAAAATTGTTCTCGTCGGAGAGGAACTTGAACGAGGGGGAATATCAAGATTCCGGGTACGACGAGAGATCTTGCTCCTCTTCTTCCTTGACATCTTTGGCCTCCATCACGGACGTATTGGGCAAGGCTCAGCGAGAGAATAGCAGTTTGCTGGACTCGAACAGGGAGTTCACGTTCAATACATTCAAATCGAACAACTTGGCGTGCAAAGAGGAGAATGGAACGTTCTATCATTTGCAAGGGTGAGTTGATTGATATTTGTATGATATTGTTGTGATAATTCATAAAATGTTTTCTCTCTTCTTTTTTCTATGTTAAATACAACGTTGCAATTGGAGAATGAAAAAAATTCTGTATCTTTTATATATTTTTGCTTCGATCCAATCTTTGTCGATTATACATTCAATTTGATTTATATTCACTAAAACCTTCGCATTATATAACATAAACAATAAACATTATCGTGATGCTCAACTACTTTCGCAAGTAGAGAAAACTAGTAGAAAACACTATCAATCACGCGACATGAAAATCGATATGAAAACTTACTGTAGCATTTTCTATATAAGAAAACAAAAAAGATTTTATGAACTTTTTGTATATAAATTAAGAACAATTATGAATCCATTTTAAAGATCAAAACAAAGATAAAAATTGATTTATAAAAATATCGATTAAGATTTATTCATTAGTTCAAGTTATAATCAGTTAAAGTTTGTGTTAGACAAAATGATAAAATCTCACTTTATCTCTGTTATTCTATGTTCATTTGCTTTCATCTGATAGAAACTTCAATTTCATGTACTTTTATATTTGTTTTACAATTAATTCTTCAAATATTTTAATTAAAATATTCTGTATCAAATATTTTTCCATTTTGAAGAGAGCAAAAAAAGAAACAATTATACCAAAAACATCTGCAATTATCATTAAAATAATCATTCAAATTTACAGGGAGGAAAACGCAAAAAAGCTCATTTTAAACGAGGTACCCCGCGAGAGCTTGAGACTAGATCTGGGTCCATCCTATCCCCCTCTGAGTCTGATAACACAGATGGCATTGAAACCCAAAGCAACGAGATCCAATCCATCCAGCCCATCCCTCGTGAAAGGGACCCTGACCAAACTGCCCAAGCATCCACATCTCTCCAAGATACGGAAACACCCGTTCATTTCCTTGACAAAGATGGACAACAGCCAGGAATTCTGCAGCTCTTACATATATCAAACCGGCCAACACTCGTCCGTAATTATTAAAAACGACATGTACGAAGTGGAGATACGCAGGAGGAGCGAGGACATTCCCTGTCCTTTTTCGCATCATAGCTCCACGTCCGCGGCTACCCACCACTACGACGTCCCCAGAAAATTCTTGTCCAAATCTGAGACCGAGATCTGGGCTAAGTGTCAATGCTCGAGAAAGGAGGAGCCAATTTACGACGTTCCGAAGTTGCAAAATATCGAGAGATCTAAATCCAGTGATTACGAGGAAGTTCTTTCCTCTAAAAGGAAAAACGCTGTGGAGGATCGAGAAGAGTCGGGCGAGAATTATGCAACCGCCGATAATGCTAAGAATTGTCTCAACGACGAGATGCGATTTAACATATATGTAAACGAGAATTCCATTCAATTTTAATTTTGATTTTCGTTATATGTATCTTTTTGATGATATTGAATTTTAAAATAAAGAGAAAGGATATTCTCGAGGTTTAATTGTATAGCACACTATGCTTTTTGAAAATCTTTGAATTATATCTCCAGATTTTTAATATCGTTTTGATCATATTTTTATTGTTTGATTTGCGATCGATTTGCATGAATTATCTTTGAATTGGAGACAATTCGTAAATGTAATTTTTTTTAATTATTTATTTAATTAATTAATTATTAATTTATTATTTAAGAAATATTTAAAGCATTTGCATTAGTTGTGTGCATTATATTTTAATAATATTAATAATATTAATTTTTGAATTCTTCGATATAAATTATTTTTA
Organism: Apis dorsata; assembly: GCF_000469605.1. NCBI lineage: Eukaryota > Metazoa > Arthropoda > Insecta > Hymenoptera > Apidae > Apis > Apis dorsata. Next base: position 366,415 of record NW_006263480.1, read on the forward strand.
AATTTTAATTTTTCGATCATTTTTTTATTAATCGACGCGTGATTAAATCCTTAATTGGAAATGACTATATATACTCGTATATTATAATTCTAATAGTATTAATATTTAGAGAATATCTGAGACGAATTATTGCTCCAGATCTTAATGCTTGGTTATATTTTTTTCTTTTTATTTTTTAATGAGATCGATGTGTGAGCATATCTAGAAATGACTCGTAAAAAGTAGAAATTTTTTTACAAATTGGTTATACTAATAATTAAAATTGTTAGCTTGTGATTCAAATTTTTGTTTTGAAATGAACGAATATTTGAGATACTCTCTGGATTAAAGTGATTTTTTAAAAATATTTTTAAAATTACTTAGATTATTTATCTGATCTGAAAAATCTGGTACATTTCATGAGAAATATGTCACGATGATTTTCGAAAATAAATTTTTTCTTATATATTAATTTTATATTTTAATTCGAAATCACAAATATCATAGGATATTTTAATATTTTAAAAATCTATTTTTATAAATGCGATAATAGAATCGATACTGGAAATTGTAAATTGGATGGAATTGTAAAAAGTGTATCAACAATCTTACCATTTCTAGTGGAAATGTTCCTGTAAACTTACATTTTGCTCAATGTCTTAGATTTTAGAACTTTTTTCCTTGTTCTCTCTAACCGAAAATATTAAAGCTTAGAATAATTCGCGTGGAACAATTAAGGAAGGAGAAAGAAAATACATAGTTTAGTATTTCTGTTAAGAAATATTTATAAAAGATTTAAACTATATATATTAATATATTTTGTGATGTTAGAATTTACCAGTATTGCAATGTCATAAAATAATTGTAAGTGAAAAAATAATATATACGTAGACCGAGATTTCGATAAATTGTACAAATTTGTTCATAGTGCAATTTACGATATATGTATAATACGTATATACTTGTATTTTTTTGTTTTTTTCAATAAAGATTCTTGCAATATTTTAAATCCGTTTTTATGTATATATACAAGCAAATATACAATTATTCACAAGATGTGCCAAAAAACATTAATTTAAAAAAATGTTAAGATAATTTTATAAAATTAAAATTGAAAAAGTGTGATATCTTGAATAATTTATTATCTTAATATTTGCTTATTTCAATAAAATTTTCAGAAGCAAAGGATAATGATAAGATAGATTCATTTAACATTTACAATATTTATCTATATTCTTAATACATCTGTATCTATATTTGATTCTTTGATAAAATAGTTAGCGATATATATTGTACCAATGTCAATATCAAAGCAATTATCTGTTTCTAGAGAACAGATATCCATTAAAGTGTCTTTAAAGTACTTTTTTCGTATTTCAATAAGTTGCAATTTTCAATGATTGATAATCAAATGTTTGAATTATAAAATCAATTAAGAAAAGGATAAATTCATTTGTAACTATTTTAAGAAAATTAAAAAGAAAAGTACTTACAAATTATTGTTTTCACTTAACATTAAAAAGAAATAATAAATAAAATACTATTCCAAGAAATTTATAGAATATAATTTAATATATTTATGAAACATTTTTGAAAAGTTGTCTATTATATTACTATTATTTTAAGTTGTATTTAGAGTTGTTATTTGGAATTTTGATTAGGGCTTGTTTATTAAATTGGCAATTTATATCAATGGTACGAAAAGATTACTTCTTCAGCAACTTTTAGTTAGTCGAACGAAGATGGTCTTTCATATCGTGAAAAAATGAGGGAAGGATCGAATAACATTGTGACAATATGGATCGTTTCATATGATGAACATTCGTAATTCTGTTGCAGTAAAGAAATCGCGGTTATAAGAGTGAATGGCTCGAGGCTCATAACGATAAAATCTTGGTGGAGAAGTAATGACGTAGAAGCTCGTATGCATTGTGTGACGTGGGTGATAAACGTGGGTGGATGATGGCAACCATTAACTATCCGTTGAAACGCAATGGAATGCACGTGGATTGTTCGATGGTGGGTGTAAATACGTGTCAAGGTTGGCAAATTTCGAAATCATCGTTGCTTTATACCTGTAATACAGAAAGAGATCAATGCCAAACATACGGAACTTGGAATTTTATTTAGAATTTTAGTCGACACGAAGATTTGATTCATGCGTCATAACAATGCAATGGTATTGAATTGTGTGCAAAATGAAACGTCAATCATTCGATTTGAAAAAGTTAAAAGAAGAAAATAAACAATTATGTCCAAAAGACATATATACTTACATATGTATGTATACTATAAATTTTAATTTAATTGTATCTCAAACTTATTCAAATCTATCTAAGAATAACATAGAATAATTTAAATTATTAATAAATTATTATTATAGTAGTATTTGAAATTAATGTTGTACTATTAATAATAAATGAAATTGAAGTATTAATCCTGACAATATCAAAGTTATTGAAATTAATAAAATTAATCACTCACAAATAATTATATAAATAATTTCAATTTGCAATTTAATTATTTTCCTTGTTTATCCATTTATCTACCTCAAAGACTTAGGAGAAATAATTTAAAATACTTTTAAGTATATTTTTGAAAAACATATTTGTATTTTCTTCCCATATAATTACCAAAAATATCTAATATAGGTTCAGTTAACATTGATCAAAAATAATCTAAATTTTGTCACGATGCATTTACAGTTTATACAGTCATGTAACCATAATACGTAGATTCACACGTAAATGTAGATTCACGAGCTTGTATTTGGAACATCTAGATAGCTCAATGATAATGCCGATAATTAGTCACTAATTACACATGTCGCACGCATGAAACAATGAAATATAATAACATTACAGTTTCTAAATAGATGCGTAATATTTAATATTTAATATTTTATACTTGTCTATTGCAACAATAACAAATTTAAAATTTATAATTTTTATAATTTTTATTGAGATTATTAGAGATTAAAATCATTTAATAGCAACTTTCCATTGATATACTTTTACTTTTTAAATGCATTTTTAAATTTCTGAAGATTTTAAAGATCTGAAATTCTTATACCACATTATAATAATTCAATATAATTTAAAATCATTTTTCTAAAATAATTTTTAAATTATTACTGTTGAATAATTGATACAATAAAATGTATAGGAATATTTATAATTTAAAGAAATTATTTCAAATAATTTTTTCTTTTGTAATATATTATTTATATGTTTCATCTTTGTATTTATATTTTGAATTTTTTCAAGTAGTATTAATAGTAATAATCCTCGTTATCAACAGTATTATTTCAGATAATATGTTAAATTTTGTATTTACATCGTCGTTGCAGCAAATATTCAAGAAGAATATCTTTTATCTTAATTCAATAGAATATTCAATTTGTAACAAATATAATATTCAGAGAAAAATTTATTTTCTTCCCCCAAGAAAAGAATATCGGCTCTTTATTAAAATTCCCTGTCTCTCGAGAGAAAAGTTTTCCTCTTTCAACCTTTTCAATTACAAGTTACACCTTAACGAACCTCGTCGCCAACTATTAATTAAATTGTAAACGCGCTTTGTCCATTTACAAGTGAAATTCTCGAGAATTGCTTTCGATCTCTTCTTGCTTACGATCGATGATAAATCAACGCGTCGATTTAACGAAAATTGCGATCATCCTTCGCATACGTATTGATATGAAATATGAATTACATCTGCTTTTGGCAGCCAATAAAATCGAATGAATCGGATCGTTTGCATTGCATCGCAATTGGATTACCAATTAATTATCGAACGACGTTTTCAAAGGGCCGTCCATGTCGATTCTCCCCGAGCAGAAGATACACCACCACCACACGAAACTGCTGCTGATCGACAATTTGCCTTTATTATATCTCTTGTTTATGCCTCCGAAATTCAAGCATAATTTGACGAGCGTTCACCCGTTCGTATCGATTCGATCACAAGTTAATTAAAGCGTCATTGCGATACATCCCTTTCTAATTTGTCCATCTATTTTCCTTGATCGATCGTGTTAATTCGCATTGACTTATAAACGGCGTGAAATGTTGATCGATCGTAATTATTTATATTATTTACGAAAAAAAAAATAACTTTAATCTCGATGATATTTTTGATAGATATTGTCAAGTTCTTTTTAAATTGTGAAGATTTTAATTGTTTTAATTACAGAGACTGAATGAATTTTTATTCAATTTTGATTCGAGATGAAATTAAACTTGGAATTAACATATAATAAATCAATCGATAAAGATTTATTTATATGTATCGAGTTTGGATAAAAAAAAATTTTAAACTGTTAACGATGATTCTGGAATAAAAATTCTCGCGACGTTATTTATATCTTAATATGTTAAAAAAAAAAAAAGAAAAGAATTATCGAGATTAAAGAATGGTATCTTATTGTAAATATTTAAAAGATTCGTTAGCCACTGGATTTCGAATAACAATTTTCTGTAAGGGAGAGAATTGTCTCGAGAAGACCCAAATCCCTGGAAGATTAAGATTTATGAAACACTAACCACCTAGGAAACGTACATCGAAATCCAGGCAACTCCTTCATCGGTTTAACCTTTGTTTCCACCAGGAAAGAGCAAACTTGTCCCCACAATGACGTGAGAACAATTTAAATCCTAGATTCAATATACAACTTTGGTCTTTAGAAAACTTGGGGATTAAATTTTCTTGTTTCCGTCTTCTATGCCGATATTCATAATCCTTCGTCGTTCTTACTTATGATTCGTGAAGTTTTGACGAAGTGAATAGAACTTGTTAGTTACGAGAAAGTCAGACTTGGGGATTATTCAAGGGGATTGAAAAAATAATTATTAAAATAGCGTATTGTGTTTAAAATAGTCAGATGTTACTGATGAAAAGCTTTTGGCCAAATGCGACATTGAAAGAAATTTATTAAAAATAATTGTAATTTTTGAGATATAAAATGTAATAGTATATATCAAATATATATGAGAACAATTACAAAGAAATTACAAAGAAAAAAATAATTCCTTTTTTTTCTGAATTTACAATAAAAAAATTTTCTTCTTTTATTGACTAAATATTTTTTTTTAATTAAATTAATTTGGTTTTCCACTATGTAACATTCAAAATTTCAAATCTTTTTTTTTTATATTAATTCATATCATATAATTTATCTAATCCACTGTAAATAAAAAAAATAGTTTAGACAAAAATTGAATGATTTCAGACAGATATTAAATAGTATAATTAATTTTTCTTTAGATATGTTTATAAAGATCATATGAAGATGACATATTTTTTTATATATTATTTAAAGTGTTTAAACATTAAAATTTAAAAAAAATTTACATATATGTATATATACACATATATACATTCATATAATTAATAGAAAAAGATCAATCTTTCTTTTGTGAAAATTTTTTTAACCCTTTTCTAAAATTAATTCAAAAAACAAATATATAATATCGCCAATAATAAAATTCAAAGAAGCAGGGAAACAATTAAAGTTACCATTGGTATTTTAATAAAATAAGTCATGAATCGCATAATGAGTTTAATAAAGTTACACCGGTACAAGGGAGAATTGGCATGCAACGACGATGGTTGCGTACAGCAAAGAAGAGGAAAAGGTCGACAAAACGAGGGAAGAAGCAATTTTCCAGGTTGATGGCCTAGAAAATTGCTGCTGCGTATCTGTGTCCAGTGGTACTCAATGATTTTTTTATTTTTTTCTTTCTTGTCCGTGATGATGGGATAAAAAGGTTTTTCTTTAAATTTCGCCCATAAGGCATTAAAAAATTCTATTTTCTATCTTTTTATTCCCCTTTCTCTGCGACGAGAGACATTTTACGAGTTCGTATGGATTTTGTATAGACGTATAATTTTTAATTCATTCATAACTTTAATAGAGTGATTCGAAGAGCCATCTCTCGTAAACTTAACTTTATTGCGGAAACTAATAACTACATCTAGTGATTTTCCTTGGAATTGTAAAATTCTTTATAAGGAAATGGATACAATGGATGAATTCAACGATAATAACGAAGGTAATGGGCAACTATTATTTTGAAATGATATTCTAAAGTTTATTTATTAGGAACATTAATGATTTGATTGATAGGATTATATGAAAATTTTTAAATATTTAATTGTGCATATATTTCAGTTATTTTAAATCTATATTAATATTGTACAATAAAATTGTTTACATATTTATTAAATCAAATAATTTATCATCCATAAGTTATCACTATCATTATTTATATTTCTCTTGGGATTTAGATAACATTTCATTTCTTCAAATATACACATATTATTTACAAATTAATAATAATATTGTTTGTTAAAATCAAATAATTTGCAATTCACAAATAAATTTATTTGACTAAATTAATGGTTAAAAAATCAAATAATATTTCAAATATTAAATTTATTTGTTTTAATTAATATAAAAAAAAATTATTATTTTCAATTAATTGTATATCTAATATAGTTAAAAATATAATGTATGTTTGTATATAAACATTTTTATTTCTTATTTCAAATATTATTATTGATAATTATAAGTAAATTGATACAAGAATATTTTTGAGAATGCATCAATTTTTTTTAAATTTGCATTTTCATTTCAATATCATCCAATTTTAACGTATTCCATTATCTAGATTACGTCTTTTACTTATTGGGTAAAAGCGTAACAAAGAGAAAATTGTCACACCTGCTCACTGTAACAAATTCCTATCCAATCCGAGTGTAAATTTCACGAAAAAAATTGATTCTCTTAAAATTTAAGAGAAATCTTTTGGCAATTACAAATTCTCATGCAAATATCATATATTAATATTGATTTATAAAAATATTTACCATAGAATATATATGAATATTAATATGATTTGAATATTATACAAAATTTTAATTAAAATAAAAATCTAAAATTGGTATAATTTATATAATTGGTAAAATAAATTCAAAAATATAAGAATCTTATTTTAATCTCTTCTCCAAATAAATCGAATAATATTAAAAATATAAAAAAAAAATGCTTAAGACAAAGAGAGTTTGATCCTACTGTCATTCATTTGACCTTGAACCTAAAAAAATCAACAATTCAAATATCATATCAACAATACAAGTATCAATATCAACAAATCAAGAATCATCTCTTATCCAATTATACCTCCAATTATGGAACACTCTGTATATTTCCTAGTGCTTATTCAACATGTTTGCATGCATCACTTACCAGAAAGTAGTTTCAAGTATGTTTGATCATCTAGACGCAAATACGTGAGAAAAATATTCGTCGAATAATATTTGTCCAAGACGATAGATTTAATTAATCTTATCGGGATTCTTCAAGCTTGAAGGAAATTGTAAAAGAATTATCAGATACGTTGATATCACACGGACTATCTGTAAAGCAATATTCTTCTTCAATAATTAATCCTTTTTTGAATATATTGTTAAACAGTAAAATTAACTTTATATTCTATTCGAAATAAATTAAATCACAGTTAAATCATTATTGATTTAAATTATCTACGAAATGTTATCTCGAAATTAGATTATCAACGGATTCATTAGAAATTCGTTTCGATAATGAATGGGAAATGGAGGAACAATTTGTGATATCGTTTTCAAGATAATTTCGTGATGCAATTTACGATATTTTAACATTTGAAAGCTATAGTTATTAAGCTCAATTAATCTTGCGATTAATAGCGGACAAAGACGCGAAATTGGAATGACCGAGAAATAAATATGGATTTTCTTCGAGTTAGTTCGTGTGAGTAGAGTATCGTTTTCAATTAAGAGCTTATCTTTTTGTAGAAAATGAACTTACCGAGCAGAGCAATGACAATTTGATATCGAAAAGACCACCAGCGGAGAAACGAAGACGTCTGTTTAATAAGTATAACGAAGTACGAAAACTATTCTGTGTAAGGTATAATAATTAATATAATTTCTTATCACACGAAATAATATTATAGATACTTGCTTCGTATGGAAATTTTTGTATTGTTCTTGCATCCCATTCGATGAGAATGGCGCCCATAAAATTAGCCTGGAATTAAGGATTTTGCGATTAAAAATTTGTGGTGGATGAAAAAAAATATAGAAGAAATGGATATACGTAATATCTGTATACAATTAATTTATGTAATAATTTGCAATAATTTATTAATGCAATTAATTTATTTTAGATATTTATATTCATAAATAGAAGTTATGATAAAAGAATGAAATAAATATTTTAAATAAATTGACAGAATTTTTATAATTTTAAAAGATTTGATATTATTCGTATTAACTAAAAAAAAAATGAAATTAATGAAATTATAAATATGTTAAGCTTAAATAAATAAATATATATGTAAAAAATAAAGTAAATATTAGCAGAATATAAAATATTAAAATAATATTTGTATAAGTCACTTTGCCTATTTATTGCACGAATTAAAAATTTCATTATCAAAACCTATTCAAAAAATTAAAAAAACCATGCTATTGAAGTTATTTTTTGTTTCATTCTAATATCTCAATCCGTTGCGGAGATATAAGGATTTAAAGCATCTATAGTGTTTAAACAATGCAGAGTTTATGAATGGGCCTGTGAGACCCATGATCTAAATTTATTTCTTGGAAATGCATGCATATCTTCCAGGAATCTGCACTTGTCTGGAGGTTGGGATAGATCAGTGAGACGACGTGCGAGCGAGAGATCCGAGTGCACGATAAAGACGAAAATAAGAAATGACTAAAAATTATCTTTTCCTTTACACGATGATATCTCAAAAACCGGAAGTCGTATCGAGATAAATCAAGAAGCATTTTAAAGAGTAAGGTTTCACGTTTCTAATGATCTTTCGTTCATTGACCGAAAATCATTATCTTCGAAGTTACGATGATTTAAAATTTGCCTAATTTTAATAGAGTTCAATCGAGTTCTAAGGAAAATTATATGATAGATATATTTATTTACAGAAAAATAATTTGAAATGATTTATAATGATCTTATTAATAATATATTAAATTAATTTGAAAGTTATTCGTAAAATTATTATATTTAAATGAAATCAATATTACCTCGTTTATCGTATAATCGCAAGCGATATGAAGGGCTAAAAGTTGAGTTATAAATCCGATCAGCCAACACCACATGTTAATGATGAGAGGCCAAGCAATGTTGGTCCAGGGTGTCAAGATGACCCAATCGATGATGAAATACAAATTGCTGACACTGTGTATACTCAAATTTCCAAGCCAGAACAATAGTGACCACGAGTAAAGAGAACCTAGTGTCTCGCTAGATAGCATCAAATCGTTGTGTAAATCTTGGATTGTCTTGCTCGAATAAATAAGAAACATTTTTATTAGTTTTTTTTACAATATGATGGGATCAAGTTCAATTTGTCAAAAAATTTATTTTGTAAAATTCAAATGCTATTAACAGAGTATATATAATAATTTATTCAATATTTTGCAAAATATTAATTTTAATTTTTCAAAATTTATAAGTTATAATGACAATAACAAATGATGTTTCTAATTAAAAAAATTAAAAACTATTTTAAGAAACAGATTAAAATACAATTAAATTTAAAGAATAACTAAAAAAGAATTGAAGAAACTATGAAGAATTTTTAATTCTATTTTTGGATTATTTTGGACTATTAGAAAGTTTAAATCTTTTTCAGATTCGAATTTAAGTACAGTATGACTTCTTTTTTTCCAAATATCTATAAAATATTCTAAAAATTTAATCTATCCATGTTCAAATCTACTTGATCACTATTTGTAATATGTTAAACACAATTTAAATTAACTATATATAAATACGCTACCTTTTTGCTAATGTTGCTACTTTTATATCCAACTCTGGGTGGTAAATTCTCTTTCGCGATTTGATTGAGCTGATGGAAACGGAGGCCGAGAATGCTTGCCATTCCGAAAAATTTGTACACAGCTGTCGCACTACCGATATAAATACACATGTAACTCACGTTAAACGTCCACGTCTCTTCGAAAGCAAACATCCCACTCTGATTAACAGCCGTCCAAATAACGATCTGACTCGCCAAAAGTATCCAAGTCGCGATCTTGATCTTGGTCTCTTCTCGTGGATAGCCTAATTGACTGAGCCTCTCGTCGAAATCTTGTTGAGCGTTCCAAATTCGGCTGAACGTTTTCCTCGTGAATATCGTGGAAATTAGATCGTACATAGCCACGAGGTAATTGACGGTTACCTGCGGTAACGTTAACATTGTGGAAACCATAAATTGCCCTATCTCGGCCGTAAGATTGCGCGAAATGTGAGAATTACCTTGGTCGTTTCCACCACGCTGAGAATCGCTTTGTCCCTCCTTACGTTGAGGAATCTTCTGTACACGATGTACATGATGCGGCAATAAATACCAATAAAGGCGAACGAGAACAAGAGGCAGACGTTCGAGGGCGTTATCTCGTCACCCGTGAAATCGTAGGGCGCCAAACCGAACACTTTCATTATGCACACAACGGGGTAAATCGCCGAATACAAGAGAGAGTCGGGGCCGTGATATTTTCTTTTCTGCTCTTTTCTCGCTAGAGTTACTTCCGCGAAAGTAGTTTCAACGTCGAATGGTTTCAACCGTGGCTTTGTTAATGGAAGAACTTTTTTCGCCGGGTAACGCGCCAATTCTTTTCGGATGGATTTCATCATTTTTTATTAATAAATCGTACCACGGAAATATTCATCTGTAAAAGAAAAAAAAGGGGAAAAATCGAGATAAGTTTCAGGAGAAAATTTTAGAGAAAATGTTGTTCTGAGAGTATGTACGTACTTTTTATTGTTTGTATGTGGTTGGAACGAAATTTTTTGAGTGGATAATAAAAATGGACAGAGAAGAATTGGATTTTGGAATAAATAAAATTTTAAAACATTGTGTTTTTTGTGTTCTGAACTTTTACATAAATTTTATCAACTAATAATTAGAAAATTAATGAATTAGAAAATTAATGAATTAGAAAATTAAATTAATTATTTAAAATAATTATTTTTTTATAATTATATATCAAATAAAATAATCAAATGATTGAAAAAATTTGATTCTTACGATATTATAAGTCTCTCCATTATTTTGTAAATAAGTCAAAGTTTTGAAAAGTTAGAATTTTAACATTAGAAGACTTTCTGTAAAATTTTATAACTGATAAAATACCACAATGTGAAGTATAAGTATGCACGATCAATCTCGACCATTCTGAAAATAATAAAAGTATAAATAGCAAAAAAAAGGAAAAATAATAATTTAATACATGTATCAATTACTTACAGATTGAAATCCATAAATTAAAAATATCTTTTAGCAACATAAGACGAGGAAATAAATCGTCATAATTCATAATTTATAAATATAATTATTCGTATTATTCGTGAAAAATTCAGTGGAAAATCATTTGAATTACCTGGTAATTCAACAAAGTCAACTCTTCAGAATTTAACTATTCTTTAATGAGGATCCAGTTAAACTTTGAAGAGGAATTGCGATGCACGATCATTCTCAGTGTCCCGATAAATGGTCGAACGTTTCCGAGCAACCGTATAAATAACAGGGAAAACAGAGTTTCCCATCGGCCGTGATAAAGCAAGAATTAATGCCGTTTGTCCAAACAGTCATATATGAAGGTAGATTTGCAGCTGACTGTACGATCAGGAAGCGTCCTCCTTCCAATCATCGTTGAATTATGAATAATTGAACGGCTAAAGTAGAATAACAAAACGCTTAAGCGGATTTACCTTCTTATCGAACAATACTGATGCATTTGTTACCTATTTTTTTTTTCAGGAAATTCCTGTAAATCACGAGCTTTTATTGATTTCTCGTTCATATAATGGCTATTAGAGTATGATGGATCACCAATTTAGTTGGACAAAAATCTATTTTCATGATTATTGTGACGAGTTATTATAAAAAATTATAAAAAATATATTATAAAAAATTTAATACGAAGGAAAATGTTTAAATTTATTAATTCCTTGAATATAATGCTTCATCAATGATGAAATGTGTTCCATAATGGCACAAATTTTTTAACGACATTTATATCATTTACTTTACTTAACTTTGTTTATATTTATTTTATTTTATTTTTATTATATTAATAATATTTTGATTTAATATATTTAAGAATTTTAAAAATATAAATATTATTTTCTATCTAATGATTTTGATCTATAATGTATATATATGTATTTGACATAAATATTTGAAAAGGATTAAATGAAACTTATGATCATATTCGTTCAAAGTTGTTAGCTCCACGAATTTGTGATATTCATTTCCGTCAAATCTTCATATTTTCAAATGTTGTTAGCTCAATCTAGAAAATATTATTTTTTTAATAATTCAATATGAAATATTTGAATTTTTTCAACATGTCAAGCTTTGAGAGTTCATATCTTGATAATAACTTATATTAAAAGATATATGTAATAAAAAATATATATTTTAATTTAAAAATTCGACGTTAATTTTTGCAAGTTCAAGATTATCACAAAATCAAATAAATAACAATAATATATAATATCTATCTTTTCTAATATCATATTTTTTTAAAAATATGAAATATTTTTTCAGATCTTCCATAGTTTTGGAAGAGTAAAAGAAAAACACTTTCTACATACAGTTATATATACCGGATAGTTTATCCAACTTTTTTGAAACAGATTAAAATAATATATCTTGTATACAGAATTATATTAGATATACAAAATAATTGTACAATGATTCATTTAATTTTGTTTAGAATATATATTTATTCTTAATAATATTAAAAGATATTAAAGATATTAAAGATTAGATAAAAATAATCTTAACATCATATAAACATCATATAAATATGATTATTTATTTCTAAATGAAATTATATAGTTTTTAATACATTAATAAATGTAAATCATTATTTTCTATTTAAAAAAATATTAAGTTTTTTATGTCGAAAAATAATTAATTTAAAACATATTTTAACTTGAATTTTATAAAACTTAATATAATAAAACGAAAAACAAGAAAAATATGAATTGATGAGCATCGCTTCGCATTTTTCTTATTTTTTATATAATAAATTTTATAAAATCCAAGATATCTTTCAAACTAATGATTTTTCGATATAAATATTTCATAAAAATATTTCATAAATATTAAAAATTCTTAAAAAACATTTTTACATGATTTTTACATAATTTCTATATCTACTTATAAAAAAATTAATTGTATTAAAATATTTTTTCCTCGAAAACATTCAAATTTTATTGACATTTTTTTAATATTATCAAAAACAAACAAGCTATTCCAAATAATAAATAAAAATTAAATGGATCACTTTATATATTATTTTTATAAAAAAAAATATATTAATTTCATGTAAGAATATTAACATTATTCTTATTTAACTAAATTTAAAATTAAAATTATTTAAATTAAATAATTTAATATTAAATGATAAATATAATCTAATTCTTCATTTCAAATTTTATTCAACTGGATTAGCAATCTATCACATTGTGGGCCGAGAAATGATAATGCAACATCACTTGCGTCATCGCATTGAAATCCAAAATATAACCTAAACGACACGCGTCTGTATACAATTCTAAACAATTAACTGTGCATTTGTGAATATCCTCTGTCGTTTATTTCATGCTATGAAAAAACAATCGTTTGTTATGAAAATATTTATTAATGAGTTAACGACTTTATTTATTTTTTGTTACCTTATCGCTTCTGATCGAGTTAAAAATGCAACAATCAAATCAATTTATGAAGAATTCACTTTTCGTCAAAATCTATCGTATTCTGATTCATTTTGAGCAATGATGTTCGATCATTAGTGGAATCTGTCCTGTCCGAATGTTGCTAATGGCGTGAGAATACGAAATCCATTAATCAGATTTTCTCCATCGGCTGATGCTTTCACAGGTATTGTAACGTGTCTGCCTATTTCTCTAATCGCATTATCTTATGAGTTAGCTATGTGTGAAATAGATTTTGACTTTAAATATAACAAATTCGCTTAAAATTATTTTGTTCGCTGATAAAAGCGCAGGCGTATCTAAATTATAACGATAAGTCGCATTCGACTCTTTAAGGATATAATCGATCGCGAAAAGCAGAGCAGAAGGTAAAGAAGAAATGTCGAGAATGATAAAGAATAAAAAAATATGAGAAAGCGGAGTATTAGATGAAAATTTACGATGTAAAGTGTCTCGTCAGGACGACGCCCCGGAGAAATGCAATTTAACTCGGTGTGCAAGATGAATGATATTCATCGAGCGGTCAATGCACAAGCTTGACTGTGCATATCCAGGAAAATAAAAGCTCTTTGTATCCCATTTTCCTGCTTTCACATGAAGCTATGAGCTAAATTTTTTGCATAAATATCACATTTTGATCATTCGTCATTGGAACACTGACTTTGATAAATATTTAAAATGGGAATCACTTCACTGATTTTGATTGGTTTTGAAAACAAGATTTTATTTTATCTAATGCAAATTTAAATTACTTATATATTATTACCATTATATGTTACTACCATTTGATTCTAATTTTCGAATATTCAGCAAAAATATTTTTAATATTACATACATTAACATAAAAGTTTCAAATATAGTTTCAAATAAATAAATCTTAAACTCAATAACAAATCTAAATTCAAACTCTAAAAAAATATACATGAGAAGGAATAAGAACAAAAAATTAAATTTTTTTAAAAAAATTCTTATAAGAATTCGAATAAATTGTTCATATTTCGATCTTTATAATGATTGCCAAACTCATTCTCATCCATCTTTTTTTCCAATTTTTTAAATTTTATAAATTTTTCCAATTTTATCCAATTTTTTAAATTTTATAATTTATTATAAATATATAATTATTATAATTTATTTAATCCATTAATCCAAGAATCAATCAATAAAACAATGCAATTTTTATAAATATTATTATTTATTACTTACCAAAATACGTAGGAATAAATATAATATGAATAAAATTTTTTCATATAAATTTGTTATAATAAAATTTACATGATTTTTAAAATGTTTCTAGTGTATCACTTTTTGATATAAATAATACTATAGAAGAATAATACATAATATATAAATTCTCATTCCAAATTATTATTCTTCAACAAATTAATTTTCTTCACCGAAACTGTAATCCTTGCTGATTTTGTAAAATAACAACTTTTTTTTGAAGAAAATTACGCGAGAAATAAAAAATAACAATTAAAAACGATGCTTTAAGTTTCCAATTGGTGGACTACTCTGAAAATAGTTCCAAGTAATCGCATAATCGAGAAACGATATCCGTTCGATAATCGAAAATTACCAGTGAATCCAGCAACTATGTCCAATTAAGAAATAACGTTACTCTTCTTATGTAAAATCATTAATTATCATTGATATTTTAAAATGATGTCACGAACAAAATAAGCTCGAAAATGACTATGAAGAGAATAAAAGAGAAATTATTCGAATGGGCTTGTAGAGAACATGCAATGAATAATTCTTTCGACAAGCTTCTACTACGAGAAAAGGCTCTCGAACTGACAAAAAAATATGGTGTC
This sequence comes from Apis dorsata, assembly GCF_000469605.1. Classification (NCBI taxonomy): domain Eukaryota; kingdom Metazoa; phylum Arthropoda; class Insecta; order Hymenoptera; family Apidae; genus Apis; species Apis dorsata. The sequence continues at coordinate 382,012 of NW_006263480.1, forward strand.
AATGGTAGTTTATTTTCTTGATAATATTTTATTTTATGTATAAAAAATTGATAATTGATTCATATATATAAGAGATAAAATTTTCATTTTATAAATATAATAATTTGGAAACTATTATGTTTACTATTATGTATTTACGTTTACGATCAAAATTCTTACATAATAATTTTATATATTTATTTAAGATTATTGAATAATAATTGTTATAATAATCAAGAATCAAAATCAGGTAAAACTATACAGAAATAGAATATAATAATAAGTGACTTCTATAACAATGTGTATTAACCTAAACATTTTACTTTACTATACGATAAAGTTATACGTGAAGTTATACGTATGGTATTTTTGACTATTGGTACCACATTCTAGTATTAATTACTATTAGTAATTTTTATTCAAAGTTATAACTAATTACTCTTCGAATAATCTAAAAATTGCAATTAGATATATTTAACGATTAATGATTTGAATGATAAATAGTTTATTTAAAATTTTAGTTGATAAATTTTCAATTATGCTTTTGATACATAGATATATATTTTAATTATGATTTTTTATGAAATTTTTTTATTTATAAAAATTGCATTCATATATAATAATATATATTGAATTGTTTGTCATGTTTATTTTGATTTATTATTAATTATTAATTATTTATTTTGAATTGTTTTCATTCCTATTACTTTTGATCTCACTATATATATGTAAATATAGCTAAATTGAAAAATTATTTTATATTCAATATTTATTATATATATATATATGATATAATATAATGATAATGTATAATGATATATTCGTGAAACGAATATCTTTATCTTTAGAGGATAAATTCTAAACAAATACAAAAATTAGTATACAAAAGTCTTAATTGTTAAATTATAAGCAATTTAAATTTGCATTAAATGAAATGAGACAAAAAAAAATTATTTCATTTTATTTCTA
>NW_006263480.1:382983-406338 GCF_000469605.1 Apis dorsata
GCAATTGCTTATAACTTAATAAAAATAAACTTCAATTGCTTATAACTTAATAAATAAGTTTTCACTAATTTCTATACTAATTTTTATGTTTGTCCTCTAGATTCATTTTTTTAAAGATATTTTACGAATATATTAATATCTATACATATATTCAAACAAAATAATTTAACTTATATTATTTATATATATATTATATATATATTATTATATATATTATATATATTATATAACTTAATTTAACTTATATGAAATATCTCACTTGTTTTTAATAATACTAAAAAATCTTAAATAAAATTTAAATAATTTTGAGATATACATATTCTAGTTTTATTATTTTTTTATTAATATTTTTTTTTTCGATTAATATGCAAAGATTATATGAAGATACTTTTTACATTGATACTTTTTAAAATAAAATCATTCAATTTTAAATGCATTAACCGATGCAACTTGTTTATTTGTTTATAAAAATATTTGTTACAAAAGAATATTAAATTATTTATATAAAAAAATCATTAATTTAGAAAAAAAATTAATTTATATATTTTATAAAATTCAATTCAAAATATTTTTTAACTAATGATTTTTCCACATAAATAATTCAATTCTGTGTGAAACAACTCTATAATATAAAATATTCTTCAATATTGTCAAAAATATGTGAAATATATGATTCAGATATTACCAAATATGATTAAATTATTTTGTTTATTCTGTTTATAATTTGTATTATTGTATTTGTATTATTGTATAATATACATATAGGTTTCAGATGTTCGGATAAATGGTTGAACAATTTTTTAGACGATCATGGTTTTTCTATCGATTTGACGAATATAATATTTGCCGATTATCGCAAATGGATCGATCTGATGAGATCGACGATAATCAAGTACAGACATAAAGATTTTTTTCATGCGGATGAATTGACCATGTATTCAGATGTATTTCCCTCGGAGATTTCGTGTAATGACATTAAAAATCCAAACTCAAACAATGCATCGAGAAATAAAATTATCATTTTGATGAGTTGTAATTCAACGGGGACAACGAAATTGCCACTCTTGATCTGTGGACCATATCCATCCAAAATAACAATGAAAGAGCACATTTACTGTCACAACAAAAATTCTCATATTGGAAACGAATTGTTCAGAAATTGGTTGTCAAATGTGAACGATCATATGATAAAGTGTAATCGAAAGATTTTGCTATTTCTACAACGAAACAGGATGCGCGCACTCAAGGATTTCGTGGCGAGCAATGTACAACTCGTTTACTTTCCTGAAGATTTTCCGTCATTTTTACGACCATTGCGGAGAGACGTTTTTCATTACGTCAAGATGATTTTCAGACGAAGGTAAATCTCAAGAGAAAGGCTTTTTTTGAAAACTCCGAAACTAATTCTTCAAACATTTCTATGCGCGATTTTGAAAAAATTTTTTAATATTCGATTATACTAAATACTTATTTAAAAATAGGAATATAACATTTCTATCTTAATTCTATCTTAATTTAATTTAATTTAATTTAATTTAATTTAATAAATTAATTTCATATAGAATCATATATTCTATAATATTGCATATAATTAATATAATTATTACATCAAAATTAAAATATATATTTTTTATCAATAAGTATTTAGTATAATTGAATCTCTTGAATAATTGAATATCTTGAATCTTAAAACAAAACTTCTTAAAAAACTTCTCAAAAACTTAAAAATCTTCGAGACTTTATCATATTTTCAAATATAGTCAGATAATTTTCATTGCATTAATTAATATAGCTTTTTATTTTCTACAAAAAAAAATATTAAATTATTTATACTGAAAAATCAGTTTAGAAAAATCTAATTTAAAAGATCTTATAACTTGTTATTTAGATAGATTGTAATTATTTAGATAATTAAAATAGATATATATATAAATAATTAAAATAGATACATTACATAATTCTTCTATTTTTGAATTCAAATGATAAAATTTTGATAACATGATAAATTGATGTGAATAAATATAATTATAATTTTTTTTCAATAAATTTCAATTAATTTAAATGATTTCTTTTTTAATTAAAAATAGATGTACATTGCCTTATTTTATAAATATTATATAATATATACATTATGTAATGTAATAGCATGTTATCTAAGCAATGTAATAATAATAATAATAATAATATATATTTATCTTAAATTTTTTCTTTATTAAATATTTGTAAAATGTTTGTTAAAGATATGCAGAACGATTGAAGGATATTATGGAATGGAATCTTCATGATATTTTGACATCTTTAATCGAAGCATGGGAGACGATACCACGAGAGCTTATCATTTTTAGTTTTCAAAGAACACGTTTTAGAACCGATGATTGCTTTCTACAAATTAATTGTGATTGCTGGGATAATTTGAAAATGGGCATATCATTTAAAAAATTTGTGATGTTCGATGACAATCTTTTAGATGAAGAAATATCACATGAAAAAAATAATTACAATCTTCGTAATCGTAAAAACGTAATAGAAATTAAGAAAAATAACTCAAATTCTAATTTGAAGATTACAAAAAATAATGAAAATACGATTCAAAAACTATCAAATAAAATCATCAAAAAATATCGATCAATGCCTTCTGAGGTAAAAAATTATACGGATCAAAAATTAAACTGTCCTATAATAACGAATCATGAAAAAAAATGGAATGATCATATAAAAAATAAGAAATTGAAAAAAAATCTAATTGATATGAATATTAAACAGAAAAAATCTCGAAAAAGAACTTACAATGAAGCTCAATTTGTTAAAAAGGAACGGAATAGAAATCAATATGTGATCCGGCAGGAAAATATTAAAAACTTTGTACCGAAAGATTCCAACATTGCTTCTTCAATGTTGAAAAGAAAGAAATTCCAAAAGGAAATACCTCAAAGACAAGACCCAGAAGTGAATGTAATCCAAGAATCTCATCAAAAAGACAAAGCTTTGGCTTTATTGTCAACTACAAAAGTTAATTATTTACACAATCTAATTGATAGTAATAATAATAATGATGAGGAAACCATAAAGAACAGTAACAATTTATCACAATTTCAATTTTTGAATAATAAACAAGGTAATACAGATTCGAAGTGTGCGAATAAAATAATTACAAATTTTTCTACCAATTTTTTAAATAATTTTAATCAACCATCAACATCAACGAATAATTTGAACGTTTTATCTCAAGAAATCGCTGAACAAATTGCTTCTAATAAAATATTAAAAAAACAAGTTTTCGAAATATCATTTGTTAATACATCTGAATCACAGAAAGGAAATCATGATAAAAGCCAAAATTTGAATTTACCCATAAATAAAAATGCTTTGAAAATTATGAATTTCTCTAAAAAGAAACAAAATTCTTTGGATCTAAATAATCCTGTAGATAATTCTGAAATAGATGAACCAAGAACAAAGAAATCGAGAACAGATCATAATTGGTACAAGCAATTTGAAACCACTTTTGTTTTTGGTTCTCCAGATGTAAATTATCCTTCAGACATTCAGCAAGATAAAAAAGATATTGAATCGTGTATTTTTAGTATAAAACCGTCTGTTTCTCCAAAAAATTAAAATTATTATTATGATCTTTTAAATCATAAATTTAATGAAATTGTAAATTTCATTTCATTATTTTTTATTGATTTAAAGTAAAAAAATTAAATATTTAAAAAAGCAGTATTGTAAAAAATTGATCTAATCATAAATAAAAATCATTTTCAATACAAAAAATATGCTTGAAATATTATTATTTATGATATAAAAAATACAATTCTCTCAATATTTGATACGATATCTGATAATAAAATGAAATTTTATATCAATAATTCTTAATCAATAATTTGTTGTTGTTTCAATATCACTATTACAAAAATGGAATATCAAAGCTGATACAAAGTTATTTAATATATATAGATATATTTTTTTTTAATATATAATTAACAATTCATTAACAATTCAACACATAATTGCATAATTCTAGTTCATAGAATATAAGATACATACATTTGATATTTTTATTTTTACTATTTTTAATATATTTTTTTTATTTTTTTAAGCGGAATCAAATCAGTATACTTTACTTATTATCATAGAATGTTTATAATGTCACATTCGCTTGTTATCAATTATTAAAAATTGCACATAATATTTAATATATATCTAAAATAATGATGTATATATGAATATATTTATTTTTCAAATAATTTAAATACATTTTATTTGTCAAAAATATAATAAATTTTTATTAATTTGTATGAAAATTAATTTGTATGATAATTCTATGAAAAATAATTTTTAAAATTATGATTTTTTTTAAATTAACAAAATATACAAGAAATAAATGATTTTAAGAATTAAATTATTTTAAAAATTAATTATTTTAGATACAAAATAGAAACATAATTTTTTATTTATAATTAATAATTATTAATTATTAATTATTAATAATTAGTTTATGTCATAATATATATATTATGATTATAATATTTATAATCATAACATAATCAGTTCAAAGTAATTAATATTTCTATAAAAGTGATAATATATTTCTATAAAAGAATGATAATAATCATATTTATCTCATTCTAATATATAAATTATAATTACCTATATCAATATAAACTTCTAAATCAAAAGATAGCAAGTATTGTTCAATTATATTATAGTGAAATAAAATTTGTTTTACTAAATATATATTATCTTAAAAAATCAATTATGTCTATATCTATTTATATTATATTATATTTTTTTTCTAATTTTTATATTAAATGATATTTAAGAAACATATTTTACAATATATATTTTAATTGCAATACATTTATATATACATATATAATTTATAATATATTAGATCTTTCTATGTATTCGAAATTAGAAAAATCATTGTTATTTCAATTTTTAAAAATATTAATATTATGTTAATGAATACTGAGACAAAAATCATGTTTGAAAAATAATAAGGCAAAAATAAAGTTTCTTTAATAAAATTTATTCTATATGTATTATTTTAAAAATTCAATTAGTGATTTATTTTTTTTTTTATGTATACTTTTTAATTAAAACAAATAATATACATGGATTATTTATTATTGATAAATTACAATACTAAGAATTCTTTCTGAATATTACTATATTTTATATCAAATTTTCATATTAGAGCTTGTGATAGAAGAAATAAATAAAACAATTTATTCTTTAATAATAAATTCTTTTCATTACATTGTTTTATTACATTTTATTGAATTAAATTTATTATATATTAATGTAATAAATTAAAAAAAAATTATGTATACATATAATATTATAATGGAACAAAATTCGTGCTTATATACATATATAAAATGATAAAATAAAAAAATTTTAAAAATAAGTATTACTTCATTAAATGAAAAAAAAATTCTAATAATTATAGATTGAAAAATTATTTATCAATTTAAACATATTAATTTTTTTTCTCTATTTTTATCCAGATTTATATATTTTTATTATTTTTATATAGATTTTTGTTTTATACTTTTAATAAATTTTGTATATAAAATTCTAAATCCCAATCTAATCACTATAAAATATTTTGTAATATTAAGAAATATATCTAATAATAGATTTTAAAACACTTTAAATCATTTCGAATATAATTAAAAATCTAAATCTCTTGGAAATCTGAAAATCTTCAAGACTTTAAGCTTTTTGAAAATTTCAAATTATTTCGAAATTGAAATTCAAACATTAAATATATTTCATCATTGAATATTTTATCCTCAAGATATAAGTATTTATATTTGTATTTTATATTTATATTTGTATGAAATATTATATTTAAAAAAATATATATTTTTCTAGAAAAATTATATTTGTGTGATAATCATAATCATATATTATTATCTGAAAATATTTAGCTATCATTTTGTCATAGTTGCTAAATATAATAAGATAATTAATTTAAAATTTAAAGATAAAATATATAGATTTTTCTTATACTTGATTGTATATTATTAAAATTAACTATTTTTATCAGATTCATATAATTTTTCTATAGGCAAATGTTCAATATTCTTTATAGTATCTATTACTTTTTCTAATATTTGAGAATGTATTACTGATTTATCATTATCTGCATTAATTACATACCATGTTTTGTCTATTAATTTTTCATAATTAGAAGCAACAAGTTCTTGAAGTTCAACATTTTCAAAACGTTCATCTCCCCAATTACTACGTAAACTTTGAGATTTTTTGGAAATTGAAAGATAAATAACTAGATCTGGAGAAGGCAATCCATTATCAGGTTCTTTGCACCAATTTAAATTTTTTCCAGTTATAGCTGCTGTATAAGCAGCACCAGAAGCAGCATATCTATATTACATTTAAAATTTTAATATTTTAATATTTTTTTGTAAAGAAATTATGACAATAGATTTATTAATTACTTACCTATCAATAATAAGAGTAGTTCCTTTATGTAAAGTTTTCAAAATTTCATCTTTACATTCCCATCGATTTGCAGAAAACAATAAATGTACTGTTTCAGAAGGAAGTTCTGTTTTTTTAGTCAAAAAATTATTTATTATTTCTCCAATTGCAGTTGTTCTATCTATAAATAATATTGAATTAAATAATGATTAATTTTATCAATTGTCATTTCACAAGATTATATATAATAAACAAAAATTAACATTTCAACAATTACTAATATATTATATTATATTTATATTTAAAAAATTATTTAAAAAATATATATTTACTAGGAAAGCCATATAATTCAACTGGAATATTACGGTTATTTAAAGCAGTTATTAACATTTTCGCTTGAGTAGATTTTCCTGCTCTATCACATCCTTCTAAAACTATTAAAGCACCACGTCTTATTGACATTTTTTAAAAAAATTTTAATAAAATCTTTTATTTAATTATTAAAAATAAGCATTAAATATTCTCTTCATACATGTACATATAATTATCGAAATGAAATAGTTTTGTATTTTATATGTGAAATGAAATGAATAAATATAGTTTTATATATGAAATGAAGTGAATATGGTTAATTATCTTATGTGCTTTATGAATCAATAAAGATAATTATTTTCTATGTAAATTATGTAATCGTATGTAAATTATCAAACATCTAAATTATTTTCATTACTTCATTAATCTTAATGAAAATGAATATATATTTTACGATAAGAAAAAAAAATTTTCAAAAAATTAAGATTCATAAGTTGTATTATTGCAAAAAAAACTTATTTGATGAATTTAAATTTATTTTTTACTTTCAAAATCATCTCGTCTTATAGATTATAGAATTAATGTTGATTAAAACAATATTTTAATATTATAAATTATATTTTATAAATATTATAAACTTATAAAAGTTAGTTAAAAAAAAATAAATTAAAAAACTAAGTTATACTAAAATAAATAGCTATTTAAAATAGCTAAATAGTATAGTAACTATGTATATATTTATCTATATTTTACTACTATTTAATATGCAATCCAACTCTAACCTAATTGATGTTGTTAAAAATATAGTACTAATGAGAAAAAAAATTTCAAAAAACGTGTAAATGTATAGGCTTAATAAAAATTATATAGAAAAAAAATAATAAAAATTAAAAAATAAAATAATCTTAATGAAAATGAATATATATTTTACGATAAGAAAAAAAATTTTCAAAAGATTAAGATTCATAAGTTGTATTATTCTTTATTATAATAGCAATAATAATAGAGATAATAGTAATAGTAATATACAGTATACATTTTTCATTATCCGTATTTCCCATAAACATACATCGAATTGTAAAGTGCATTAAAGATATATTATAATATGTTACATTAAGCCAGAATCGCATCATTCATAAACCATTCTATACATACATTACGCACAATTCATTTAATACTTCTGTTCAACTTTAACGTTTTTATGTTAAAATTTTATTTTGACTTTTACTTTACTGCGAGTATATCACGTAGGGAGCATTTGAGCAGATCGAATTAAATAATGAAATAAAAAATCAATTTTTAATCATTACCTATTGATAATCTATGAATAAAACATCATTACTGAAACTTACGATAAATAAATTAAGATCAATCAAATTTAGATATTATTTGAAATTTTAAGATCGATTAAATTTAAATATTATTTAAAATCTTAAGATTAATCAAATTTAGATAAATGTAGTATTAAAGTCTTATTAATTTCACAAAATGTATTCTAATGATCATAACAAAAATAGATAAACCTGCTCAACGAAATCAAGATAGTTAAAAACAATTCAAGATTAAATTTGAATAAAAAATATTTTTTTAACAATAATGTAACCACAACACATATTTTGTACCTTAATGCCATTTTTCACAAGAAGAATTATTCTGATTTTGATATTGCCTTTTAAACTAGAATATAATCATGAATTTCTTCAATTTTGTTTAATGGCATCTACATAAAAAAGATAATTTGACAAATAGTTTTATTTAAAGTATGTATCAATATGCGAATTTGTTATATTTTTCGAAGGGACTTATGCTTATATATTTACAAATCATAAATTTCAATATATCTATATATACGTATATACATGTAACATACACAAAGATGCGATTCAATAATAATATGCTACAATTTATGCATAATATATATGCTTGAGAGTATATTTGTCATGAATATAAAATCAGATAATCTAATATATTTTACAAGACTCGACAAAACCAGTTTTACTCCAATTGTGATTAATGGCGGAAAAGAACATTATTTCACACAAATATAATAGAATTATTTTCCTTCGAACAATTTCAAGATTGTTCGCTTTATGGAAATTACGGACACTAACAGAATAAAGTCTTTTCCTTTTCTTTCTTCGCGAACGGATGCATGTTATACATATTTTGAATATATTCATTTAATTATATCCACTACTGTCTTCTTGCTTTCGATCATTTTTTTATCACAAAACGCTGGACGATAAATAATGAAAAACCAATCTATAAGGCTTATTCTACGTTTGTACATTGCATGAATGTTATTCTTTGTTCATCAAGTTGCCATATTTGCCAGTATTTCTTGGCTCATATCTAAGAATTTCCCTCGGTAATAGATAGTGAAAAATATAATGTGGAATATGTATCATCAAAAGCGATCACCGAGAGGAACATAGACTTCGGAATAATCGTATTACGCTCGTAAAAAGAAAAACGCGAAATAACATCTTTATATAGAAGCGTATTTACTCGTTTGCAAAATATTTTCTCTTCCACTTGAGCATATTAAACTTTTTATGGCATACAATTTGATAATTAGAGATTGAAACATTCTGACAGCACCAACGTTCTTGAGGGAAAAACGAACTATGCATTTTCCTTAAAGAGAAAAAGCTTATGGTTCGTATAGACGCTGCGATCTACAAGTCAACATATATCTACAAGCATAAGCAAGTTGAAGAATAATAATGCAACTTGCAATTATTTTTTTTAAGTGATAAATATTGTTATACTGTATAATGAGAAAAGGCAAAATTCGAAACGTGCAGTTTCATTTATAACAATGAACATAAAACGTAAAATATAAAACATATTGCAAAAAGAAGAATATTTGTAAAGGAAATATATATTTATAAAATACTAGGCACCCAATTAATTGATAGAAACAATATTGGAGAAAATATTTTTAGACGAAATATATAGAATGATTACGAAGGAAAGTAAAAATTTGACATAAATATTGGCATTTTTACCAATTATCCCAAATTCAAATAGATAAATGGCAGTTACGCTTCTTATTGATATAACGTTGGTATGATATACTAGTCTGATGATTAATAACAATATTTGCATGATATATCGCCTAACAATAGGATTCATAAAATTTTCAGATTTCTAACATTTCTTACATTATTGATATCTGCTTCATTTTTTTATGCAACTGTTCTTCGCCAGTGTATAAAATCAGATATGACCGTGTATTATTATGTTATTAGATTATTTGTAACGAATTTTTTCATAATGTATACGATACGGTCAACATTATTCTCGCTATAATTAACATTATAACATGCAAAATATTTCGGAAAAAGCATTCATGTAAAACTTAAATCTGAATCCTGTTACGAGCGCAAACTTAACATTCTTCTTATTCGCGATCTTACTCAACATAACACACATTAATTTTTTTATTATTAGAATTCTCCATTTTATCTTATTCAATCAACTCATATCAAAACACGGCGATTGAAACGTTTCATCCATTATCTTCAATGCCAGTAATACATATTTCTCCGTTTAGTAATTTACATTGTTGAAAAGCATTATTTATGTATATATATTGAAAGATAAAAGTATCTACGATTCGCACGAGTTAAATTAAAGAACATTCCATTAAAAAAAAATTTTTAGAAAACAAGTACCCTGTGTATATTTAATGAAATTCAGCAACATGTGGAGCATGTATTCTCCAAAATAAAAGCTGAAGAAATCCAAAAAATAAATCCTAATAATATTAACGATTTGTTAAACATTTTTCTATTGTAAATTGTAATATTCCAAATGTTTACGGTACTATTTAAAAGCAATTATACGCTTAGAATACATATATACATATATATTCTCTAGAAATCTTATTTCTAGAAAAATGAAACTAATTTTTGTAAAATCGAAACATAGGAAATTCACGTATACCTGACTAAACTTATAATGCATCTATTCACTTACGTAATTTGAGGTATATTTGCCTGTTTAAGTTATGAAAATTTCGATTCATCTAAATAATGTGTGATCTTGATAGAATAAAAAAATCTTCTGGTTACTCATCAACGTATGTTGTTCAAGATTGTGAATTTTATCGTGGAGGATACCCGCTCTGATGTAAGTTTTTCGCTGAACGATTCTTCATGTCGCTTGGGTTGTACATCATTGGTCCCTAAAGATTATCATTTTTATTGAAAAATATAATACAATAGATTTAAATTATATACAAAATATTATCAATCTCACAATTATTTATAAAATTATTATACTTATTCTTGTACAATTTTGCCTACAACAAAATTAAAAATTATAGCAAAAATTACAATATTGTTATATGTTTTAAAGAAAAAAAAGATATATAATATATAATGTTTTGTAATTCAATTAAAATTATTAATTCTATTTTTTTAATATTCAAATTAATAGTTTGAAATTTATTGATTGTGATACAAAGCATAAAATATAAGCTTCAACATGTAATGCATACATTATAAGACCAATACCATAAATACATCCATCACCAAGCTCTCCCTTAGTTTTGCTATATAAATTTGAGAAGTGCTTAATATAATAAGTTTAAGCTTGATGTAAATGCAAAAGCTATATGACTGTGGAATATCAAAAGAAATTTTATCTTAACTCTATTGCAAATGTAGAATATATTTTAATTAGTTTTGTAATTATATAAAAAAAAAGATTTAAATTAATAATTGTAAGAATTATTAAAAATTTATTTAGAAATACTGAAAAAAATTACTCACATCAGAAATCATTTCATTTACAAAAATAATCAAATAAAATATAATCTACAATTACAAATTTATTATAAAATATGATATTATAATAAATAGAATTTTTAATGTATTGTTGAGTATTTATATATTTAAATGATATCACCTTTAGAATATGAAATGTCTAATGCCACTGGATTACCTTGTTTTGTGGGAGGAAACGCGGATCCCTCATAGTGTAGCTCTGCACCTCTCGCGATAACGAGCTGGTTGAGCTCCATCGAGAGAACTGTGTGCCATATAATAAACACAACAATCTTTTCTCACTAACCAAATACTCATTCTATTGCTATAGTTAAAAGTTTGTGAGGATGCAATACCGACTTTCTTTATCACAAAACATACATATTGTTCCACAAAGTGATTGTAATACAGAAAATTATATAATATCAAAAATATAAATAGTTGGTATTGCAAATCTCTAATATTGTCATAAAAATATGATGATTCTTTATGATAAATATTCCTTTTAAATACAAAAATATAAATCATGCTGAAAATTATAATGTATATACAATAGTGCATTATTTTAGTGCCTTGTACCATATGTTAGTTTCTGAATTTAAATCATTTTTTTTAATATATTATTATCAAAAAATTGTATACATGCAAAAGAAAAAGATCCTAAAAAAATAATTTAATAATATTGATAAAAAATAAAAGAAGATGATAGACAAGCAATTATTAAAAAGTAGCTTTTACTGTTTTCTACCTTAATATCATTTTTTATCCTTATAATTCACTTTGTTCAAGTGTAATGTTGTTCTACTGTTCAAATAATTAGAATTTGTTGAATACATATACAATATATGCATTATCATTCATGCTACAAACCCATGCATATACAAAATAGTAAACAACAATGTGTAAAATTAATAAAATAGTTCTTACTATCAGCAACAATTATTATTTGGCTACATCATTCTGCCTCCCCGACTGCTTGCAAAGAAAACATAAAAAGAAAGGTAGATTAAACATAGATTTGCAACAAAGAGAATATCTATTATGATCTTGAAAAATCTACTTAATATAATGAACATTATAACACAAAAAGCATATATGATTTTCAGATATGTAGGAACAAAATAATAAATTGAATTTTTTAATACTTGATTTTTAAGAAAAGAAGATCTATTTCATAAATTTATATCATTTAACATAGAATAATTCAAATAACTAAAAATATGTATAATTTTTATATACTTTTAGTATTGCACATATAAAAATATAATTTAATTTTAAAAAATTAGATATTAGATAAATAGACAATACACAGAACTAGGGAAAAATTACGGTACGTACAAATCATTATTACAAATATAACTATAAGGGAATTTTGCAAAAAAAGGTAATATTTTAACATTACAGTTCCAGAAACAAGTTTAAGGGAATAATGAAGCTGCATACCAGCATACTGCAGCCATAACATAAAGATAATAAAGGAGTTGTGTATAATGATTTTTGAATATAATGAAATTGTAAATATAAATATGAAACTGTATTGTTAATGTTGTATACATGTTTGTGACAATGAGAAACAATTGTATGTGCATAGAAATGTTTACAAAAATTATTTGTAATAAAAAAAAACTTACCCCTTGAGATACATTTTCAGAAGCATTCGTAGGTACGACTGACGTTGCTGTTGGAGTTAAGAAGTCTACAGGAGCACTTGGATCATTAACTATAAAAGAAATGTTAATGCAATTAATCAAAAAAGACATAAGGATTCTTAAAATTTATTAAAAATTTACCTGGAGCGGGAATAAATAATTGAGGTGACGAAGTTGCCATAGGTACCATTGGGGATGCTACTGGAGTTGGTATACTTGAAGGTGCTCCACTATTTTTTGAACCACTTGGATTCATTACATCTATATAATTGGCACGCATACTTCTACCTCTAGGTAATTTAAATTTATTCACAGTGGATTCATCAGTTTGTAAAGGTGGTTGAGATGATTGAGATGATTGTGATGGTTGAGATGAAATTTGTTCCGAGGGAACGGGTGTTCTAAATCCCATGTCGGAAGCTTTTGGAGGAGGAGCTACTGTAGTCGAACTATTGTCTCCATCTTCGTCTTTGTTCATCCATTTTTTAGCAACAGGATCCCAAACAATCTATTAGAAATAAAATAAAATATAAATAATTAAATTTTCTTTATTATTAACTATAAAAAAAATAATATAAATTTAATTTGTGTTAAAAATAAATATAAACTATAGGGCTCGAGTAATTTTACTGTTTAATTTTGTTAGAAACGAAAGTTGGAATGTTAAGCCAGAATATATCAATAATTCGTTAAAAAAGATGTTAATTGAATAACCGAACATTGAATTATACTGGCCTTTTTCTCTTCCATCATTAAAGTCGTCATATTTACCATAAGTACTCGCGTAAGCCCTTAAGCGACAGAAAAACATAAAATATCTATCGTAATTTTTAAATAATAATATAAGATATATAACATGTTTTAAAAATTTACCGTTGGATTATTGTCATCTGGTAATATCATCTGATTTCTTGGTTTTGGAGCCAATTTACTAAATAGACCACCGAACCAAGAACTTCCACTATTAGATGATTTCTTTTCAGCTGATTTTTCTGAAGTTTTCTTAACCGAAGCTGCAGATTTCAAAGCTGGTTTTGGAGTCTCAAGTGCATCCAGTTCTTCTAAGGGATCATATTGTTTTCTCGTTGACGGTGTCATTGAAATTGCCGGTTGCGATGACTGAAATAAAATATACAATTCATCATCGCAAAGTTGTTCCAGCAAAGTTAATCACTGTTTACTGCAATAGTGAAAATATTTATTCTTATTTATTTTATTTATAATACATTTAATATTCTTTTTAAATAATTTTTTTCAAAAAAATATTTTACTACCACAGTAAATAGTAAATAACTTTGCTTGCATTCATAATTTATAATTAATATAATAATATAATATATAATAATATTAATATAAATAAAATTTAAAACGAAAAGGCGAAGAAAGAGGCGCATTTCTTAAAAATTCAGAAAAATGAATAACATGAGAAATTTTATTATATATTTAATATTAACAAATTTATGTACATAAATGACATCTAAAACAAAAACAAATTTTATAACCATGTCTATTAATCAAATTATTTATAAGTTATCAAAAATCTGTATATTTATTCATGCTTTTTAATAACATAAAATATTATTTATTTATTTCATAAGCAGAAGAATTGAGTTACAAAATTAATTTTTATAAATGAATATTATACAACTATACATGTATAATAACATTAAAGTTTTAAAATTGAAAAACCTAACATCCTCTACTCACAATTTGTGGGAACATCAATATCATAAGTTTTAGTAATAGACTTTTCCATAGGAACATTTTTTAATTCCATTAAACAAAGATCATTTGTAAGTTTAACTGGTAAATCTATTGGATATGTTCCACCAAAAATAAGTGGTTTATATCGATATAATTCAGTGGAATTCTGTGAAAAATTTGAATAAGACCATGCATCTACTGTATCGCAAATAACATCTTTCCTTCGAATATGTGGAGCTATTCTCATAACTTTTTTATCTTCGAAATTACAATATTGTGTTAATGATTGACTCATATTTTCAGAAACTATAGATGTTTTGCTTCCTAAATTTAAATCAAATCTAGAAAAGGATTCAAAATTTACTTTGCTAAATTGAATATCTAAATCAGTAGTTGCTGATAAAGTTAAACTATTTTCATCTACATTGTCAGAATTTTTATTTTCATTATTTTTCATTTTTTTTTTAACTTTACATTTTAGAAATATGGGTGGTTGTGAAGAAGGTGGTTTTACATATCTATAATCTAATTTCTTTTTTCTGTTTATATCTTTCAAATATATTGTACTATTTGATAAAATTTTTGGATAAGTTGTTGTTACTTTTGGATATGTTATTATTTTTCGCGATTTCATAAAATTTTCATCGAAATTTATTGATCTAAAAGGATTAGAAGTTGATGATATATTCGTAGAAATATTAATACTCGAATCAGAAGAATGAGAAGTGACGCATCGATTTGTTAATACTTTGCGTCGTCGTAATGAACTAATATTGGTGTCATCCAATAACCATTCAGGATCGAGTTTACTATCCGCAGTAAGCATATAATTACTTACTTCAAGAGTAGATGTTTTTTCTTCCCTTTCCGTCTGTCCATGTGTAAGCGTTAAAAAAAAGGTAAAAAAATGTTATTTCTATATATATATGATTTATCACAAAATTTTACACAAGATGTTATTCTATAAAAAAGTCAAACATAAAATATTTAAAATATATATGAAATGATAAAAAACAAATGAATATGATATTTAAAATCATATATATGAATCATATATATCATGTTATAAATTGGAACAGTAGATTTACCTCATAGTTCCATTTTTCCTGTTGTTGAGAATCATCAATATCACCTTGTTCAGGAGGATATGATGAATGAGTTGACTGTTGCCAATTTGAAATGGTACTATCGTTTCTTCCATAATTATTTTGATAATAAGAGTCTTGATTCCAATATTCTTGTTGTTGTGGTTGCTGATAAGATTCTTCATTATTTTTTGTATATTGCATACTTTGATCATATGTGTCTGGTATATTTGATGGTAGAGATAATGGTTGCCATTCTGATTGTGTATCAGTCGTGGTTACTTCCATCATTGATGTTGGACCTTCTCTGTATTCAGATTGAATCGTATTCCATTGTTGTTGTTGCTTTATCTCATGGACTTCTTGATTTTGTATATTGTTATATGATTCTTGTTTTGTTTGAGAAGTATAAATTTCATTCTCGATAATTTCTCCCATCTGTAATAAAATAATATTTATTTTTTTTAATATTTCTATATTATTAAAATATTATAATATTAAAATTTATATTTTTAAACTTACATGGCATTTACCAACAATTTCAGATAAATTATTAAACCAAGTTAAAGTTGTAGTTTCATCAACAGATTCTTTATATACTGGATCATGATATCTAATCCTGTCTCCTAAATTGTAAACTGCATTGATAAATGATTTTTTGTACTTTGATGGTTCATTGAAAATATTTACTGCAATTTGTTCTATGTACAGTAAAGCTTTTTCTATTAATCCATGATCTACCATTTTTATTGCCAAGTCAAATTTAAAGGTTTGAAGATCTATTAATGTAAAACCTGGTTCACTGAGGTTTCTAGCATATTCATATATTTCCGTAAGCATAACAGCTTCCGTTGTGAAAAATGCATTATAAGGTTTATGATGGTTTGCACCAATTAATACAAGCTTTACATTACTTGCTCCATAAGTACCAAAATCAACTTGTGCAAGTATATAACAAAAATGAGCTGCGTAAATATCTCCTCGCGTAGAAAGTGTATCTCCAAGAGTTGTAATTGAGCGACGATTAATTTCTGGATTAGCAGATGTATTCGATATAATCATAGCTAAATGAGGTCTCCAATCATCCCATCGTGGATCTGATATACCAGTAACAACAGCTGGTACACGACCAGAATGAAGTTGATATAAAGTTTGTAATGGATCGTGAAATGGTAAACTATTAGCAAAACGTGTCATTACAGATGCATGTGTACGTTTATCCAATTTGCTAGCTAAGAAGAGTGCATGTCCCCAAAGACCTTCATTCATTGCATATTCTGCATATTAAATATAATATATATAATAAAATTTATAACATCTAAATATTTAAATTCATTCATTGAATAATATAAAAATTATAAATTTATATTTACCTAGTGCTTCTTGAACTAATCCATAAAGCAATGTGTTTCTAAACTCGTCTGTTATCTGTTCAATGCTTTTTCGTGTCTTATTTTCGATTTTTTCAGATACTATTACACTATCTTGATTACCTTGAATACTATCTCCAATTGATATTCCTGATCTTTGAGATATTACTGATTCTCTTCTTCCCGAATCTTGTAATTTTTGTTTATTCATATCGTAAGGATATGCATCTTTGTTTCTGAGTAATAATGCTGCTATATCAACACCAACAACATTCTAAAAAAACATATAGATATAAATATATATAACTAATAATTTATAACTATTTTAACAATAAATTGTAATAATTATAATATAATTTATCTTAAAAGAATATATCTTACTCCATTTTGTTGAATCAACATAATCATTAATTCATATAAAAGTATATATGAGGCACGATCGACCATTTCTTCGTTTGATGCTGCTTTTTTAATTTTATTCTCGCAAT
Source organism: Apis dorsata (assembly GCF_000469605.1). Classification (NCBI taxonomy): domain Eukaryota; kingdom Metazoa; phylum Arthropoda; class Insecta; order Hymenoptera; family Apidae; genus Apis; species Apis dorsata. The sequence continues at coordinate 400,820 of NW_006263480.1, forward strand.
ATTCGATAATAGTTTTTTTATGAGTAACACCCCTAAAAATATATATATATATGATATTACAATATAATAAAATTTATGAAAAAAATTATTAAAAAACTAAATGAAAGATATTTCAAAAATTAATGATAATACACATGCTTAGGATAATAGATACTGAATTACACTTGCTTAATTAAAGGACCAGGATAAGCTCGTAAATCACGTGCTACAGGATCATGCGAAAGTAGATTTTCCAACTTAAAAATATCTACTTTGGCTCTTTCACCATCAGATGGATACGCTGGATATACATGTATCAAAGATCCAATAGAAAAACATCCTAAACGTAAAATACATTATAAAATTTTATAAAATGAATTTTCTTAAATAAATTATATTTAATTAAAAATCATACCATATGCATGTGAAATAGAAAACTTAGTTGGTGTCATGCGCGCAGATGTAGCTGCCGAATCTTCAAGCATAGACATATCGCCTAAAGTTCGTTTGTCAGTTGCTCTGGAAAATATGATTTTTATCATTAAATAATTAAATTAAAACTAATAATAATATAACGAGGGCAACTACAATTAGAAAAAAAATTAGCTTGTTTCTACATAATAAGATTTACAGATATATAAATATTTTAATGTATCAATTTTTAATAAATACTAGCTATAGTAAAGAATTCTAACATCTACCTAAAGAAAATTTTTTAAAATACATCATGAAAATATATTAACTAAATTACTTTCAACAATAGAAGATTGATATTTTCAACATTTTGAACAAGTGTCGAACCGAGAGAATTCTCTCGGTCTCACCTATTTAAATTTTGATAACTTGAATTCTGTCTTCGTTGCGGACTCCTAGTCCATTCAGGATATCCGAAATACGGAACATATAATGCTTTGTTTGGCGAGTAGAAGCATGCACTTGAATTTGTAAAAAATCTAACACATAATTAATATTATAAAATCTATAAGAAAATAGAACTAAAGTTTTCTGATTTAACCCTGTTTTAATTTTTTTAATGCTTACCTTTCGTCACAAGAACTACGCCCAGAATGAACACTTGCTCTGTCTTCTGGATAATTACCAACACCACGAGAAATGTGTTGTTGCTGATGTTGGTTAGCGTAATATTTATGATACCATTCTGAATAGAGAGCAGGATTTGTACGTCGTAAATTTTCAATATATGCATAATAATTATTGGCATAATGAACACCATAATCATATCCAGGAACACCATATCCTATAACACGAAATAATTTAATATAATAAAATATTTTTTAAAATAAAAATTTAACTAATTTTAATTAATAAATAAATAAATATACTTGCCATTATAAGGGTAATAAGGATCTCTTGTTCGCATATAATATTCTCGATCTCTATCATTATAAGAGGATCTACTGGATGGTCTAGATCTAAAAAAGCAAAAAAAAAAAAAAATGTATAAAATATATAAAACATTATATATTAAAGTATTAAGTTTATTATATATATATAAACTTAATAAAAACTTAATATATAAAATATATATACATATATATATAATAAAAAAAAATATTTACCCTCTACTATAAGGATCATCATAATATTCTCTTCTATATGGATCTCTTATATCATAATCATCGTATCGTCTTGGTCGTCTATCGTCTCTTCTTCTATCACGATCAAGATAATCACGATCTCTAGAATATCGTAAATCATAGTCTCTAATTTCTCTACGTCGCATCCCATCATCAACTCTATCTTTTCTACGGTCGTCTGATCTTCTTCTAATATCTCTATCATCTATATCTTCTTTAGCTCTGTTTCTTCTATCTATTTCTTCTCTTGAATGTCTATCAAGATCGTCTCGACTATGATGCTTACGATCATCTTCTCGATAAGGAATTTCTCGACGATCGAATTCATCGCGTGTATTATATGTTCGATCATTTTCTCCTCCACGACGACGATCATAATAATAATCATCATCATATTCTCGTTCACGATCATAACTGCAAATAAATTGATATAAAATATTACATTACCAAATAATTTTTATAATTTTTATCAGAAGTTAATTATCTACTAACTATGCACTTTTTCGTTCGTATTCATATCTTCGACGTTCCGAACTGCTATCACGTCGTCTTTCTCTACTATCATCTCTACTATTTCCAGAAACCTCATCATCTTCATCTTCATAAGAATCTCTACGATTCGATGCACTAGAAATTCCTTGACTCTCGCGCATTGATGCACCAACAGCTTCCTCGCGTTTATTTCTTGAATCACTAGTTTGATCTTGTATCGTAGCTAAAATCAAATACAAAAATTTAATAAGTATAAAAATATTAAATTTAAAAATATTAAATATAAAATTTTTTCTTACAGTTTATTGAAGGAACTTCTTGAGAACCTGTAACTACTCTTCCATTAGTTCTATCATCTGAAGATTGAGCAACTTCATTTGGAAATGCACCGCCCGGTATTTGTCTAAGATTTTCATCTGTTTGTTGTACAGAATCTTCAGATTCATTACCTCTTCCAGGCACTTCCCGGGTTTCACTTGGTTCTAACATAATTTGTGATTGAGACTGATATCTTTCTTCTCCAGATGGATCATTTCGTGATTGTTGTGGAGGTAGAGATCGTTCTCTACCAGACGGATCATTTCGACGTTCCATCGTATCAGAATCTGCTCGTGAGAGTAAAGGAACATTTCTTTCTTGTCCAGGTGGAACATCGCGTCGTTCTGATCTTTCAGATATGTTTCTTATTTGAAGACTTTGCTCTTGACCAGAAGGATCATTTCTTCTTGGATCAGATAATCTTTGACCGGATTGAATATATTGTTCTTGTCCCGTTGGGTCATTTCTACGAGGATCTATAGAGCTTGATTGTCCTGGTACTTCGCGTAAAAATGGAATGTCATTAGGCACTTCGTCATTTTCATCATCTTGACTCGGCGGAGTTGGTTCATGTTCTTGATGAGAATCAGTTAATTCTCCAGTTTCCAAAAAAGTATTTCTATCATTTGATGCAAATTCATAATTATCTGGTACCTGTAAAAAATTTTGTTTTATTTTTCTTATTTCATAAAAAAAATTAATTTATTATTTTTATATACCTGCTCAGATTGAAGAAGTGAATGGGATCGCGCAGATTGTTGCGCGGAAGGTACTTCAATATTATTTATTTCTTGCCTAAAATCACGCATATTAACTATCTCCTTGGTAGAATTCAGAATTGGTTTAGGATCATTATCTAATGTTTCCTTATTTATGGAATCTCTTGAACCATATATATCACGTTCTTGTAATGATGGCGTAACTACTTCTAAATTTACAAATTCTGAAGGCTGTTGAATATTTTCATAGTTTTCTACATTTTGTTCTATACCCCATTCTTTAGATGAACAAACATTATCTTTTGAATACCATGTATTTTCTGAGACATGCTGTAAAGTATCCTGACTATACCATTGATCATATCCACTTTGTGTTACATTATCTATAGGTTTAATGTTCGTTATTTGATATGCATTAAGTACTGAATGTTCTTGACTAATAACTTTTTGATTATCATTAGAATGAATATTTTCTGTACTAAGTGTAGCACAATCTAAAGGCAATCCAGATATATTATCAGATGTAGTATTATTATTAGAAGCCGTATTTTGACCCCATCCATCATCACATGTAATAGATTGTATTTCTTTGGAATCATTTTGATTTTCTAAATTTTTATTTAATTTATTACCAAGACTTAACTGTTCTAATTTTGTAGGTAACTCTTCTGTTGAATTACTTTTATTCCATTCTATTGAATCATTTGCTAAATTAAAATCATTATTCTCTTGAATAGAAATATTTTCAGAACTTACAATAGTTGATACAGTTTCAGGAGTAACAGATATATTAAGTCGGGAATCAGAAAAATGTGATTTAACAATATTTGTTTTTATATGTATATTAGAATCTTTAGAATTTACAGAATTTGGAATTAATGAAGGTATAGATTTCTTTCTTTCTTCTTTAAGTTCTATATTTGGATCTGTTGCTGAAGTAGTATTAGATTGAATATGATGAGATGGTATTGTATGATTTTGTTGTCGATCATTTGTAGCAACTACACCACTAATTTCTTTTTTAACATTTTCTTCTACTATATTATTATTTTCTTGCTGTTCTTGTAACCATTGAGATGCATTATTATCATTCATTTCTTTCCATTTCATTTCTGACTGTGAAATTTCAGTATTTGTTGCTTGTGACCAAGTATTGAATTCATCATTAGCATTATAACTTTGTGATATTTGTTGACTTTGATTTAACAATACAGATTCTTGATTTTGAGCATTCCATTGAGAAGATGACATATTAATTTGATTGGACCAATTTTCATCATTTGCATCATTTATAGAATGTTCTTTATTGTCTGTAGAAGATGGAAGGTGTTGAATTGATCTTGTTTGTTGCATTTGTGATGTATATTGATTACTTATATTATCAAAATTTTGTGCTTCTTTATCCATTTTTTGATCTTGCCAATGTCCTGATATATTACTCTGATTTTGCCAATTTTGGGGGGGTATTAAATTTGTCTGATCAGGTTTAATCCAATTATAATTGCTGCTAACTAAAACAGTACGTGTTGTTTGATGTTTTTGATTTTGTATACTTGATTTTTGTTGTGAATATGAAACATTTTGAGACTGATCACTTGTCCATTGAAGCTGATCAAAATTCATAGAACCAGATTTCACAGAATTTGTTCGAGGAGGTGGTGCATACTGCTGATATTGATTATAATTTGAATAAGGTGTAAAAGAATCTGTATGATTAGGAACTAGAGATCTACTAGCAACATTTCCTGGTGTGTTTCTATCTGGCATTGAATTTTGATTAAGCAAATCAGATTTTTTACCATTAATATTTTGATAATAATGGTCTTGAACAGAATTAGATATTAACTGTCCTTGATTATATGAAGGTATATAATGCTGTTGTTGTCGTTCTTGTTGTGATGATTGTTGTTGTTGTTGATTATCTGTTTGTTTATCAAAATCCCAGTTCCATGAATTATTCCAAGGATCATTTGATTGTTTTGGTTGATTCAGAAGAGACGGTTGATGTTGAATGGAATCATTTGATGATACTTGTGATGGTACTCTAGACATTGGATTCCATACAGTCTGATTATGAGCTCCATATCCTAAACTGTGATCTACTCTAGACCTAGATGGTCTAGCTCTATAAGGATTCTATAAATATATTTTACAAGATGTTAATAAATAGAAATCATTTTATGATTTTTTAATAATATTATATTTTAAATTTTACTTACACTCATATTGCCTTTATGATAGTAAGGATTGTTTCTTATTTACACAAAATCTATAAAACAATAAATAATTTATATATAGTATTCATTGTATTATAAATAAAAGTTTTAAACAATCAGTTATGAGAATTTTATTATTTTTTTACAAAATTATTATATTATTTATTATTATTATATATTATATATTATATATATAT